>NC_090849.1:21051886-21286886 GCF_024217435.2 Syngnathus scovelli
GTTTGTAACTAGGCTTTCAAAGCTAGGGTTAGGGTTAGGGCTAGGGTTAGAGCTAGGGTTAGGGTTAGACCTAGGGTTAGGGTTAGGGTTAGAGCTAGGGTTAGGTTTAGAGCTAAGGTTAGGGTTAGCCACGAACCCTAACCCTAGCTCTAACCCTAACCCTAGCCCTAACCCTAGCTCTAACCCTAGCTCTAACCCTAACCCTAGCTCTAAACCTAGCTCCAACCCTAACCCTAATCCTAGCTCTAAACCTAGCTGTAAACCTAGCTCTAACCATAGCCCTAGCTCTAACCTAACCCTAAAATTTAGGGAGGTATATGGTTATATGGGGCAGCACACGAGCAACTGTGTTGCAAATTTTCTATGATAAAATAATTTGGCCCCACTGAGAATTGGGGAGAGAACCCAGAGCACTAACCATTACACTATGGAAACCTCACTCATATTGCCTATAATATTTCTGGTTTTATGGAGTAGCTCACAAGCGAACCAGTGGTCCCCAACCTTTTTTGCGCCACGGACCGGTTACGTGTCACAAATATTTTCGCGGACCGGCCTTTATATGAATAAATAATACATTTATGATAAATATATAAATACGATGAAACTAAATGATACGACTATTTCCTTCTTTTAGTGGTTTTTATTTTTATTTTTCCTTGCTCTCTTGGGAGCTTAAGATCAGGGGATGCTCTGAGAATAATTGTCAATTATATATATATGCATATATGTGTCTTTGATGACATTAGGTACTGTAAATCCCTGCCGTTTACAAGCTTCTACCCAGCGAACGTATTTCTCTCGGTTCTTCCACGGCTTTGGGAAAGATATGAAAATATGAAAACTCCCCTCATATGATCCCGGTCAGCATATCGCGAGCCGCTCCGGCAGACACCAAAGGAGCAGTGATTGTTGCAACTGTTAATGATGTTATTTCTGACCCAAAAAAAAAAATAGCGAGTTGGTCCTTTGTGCTCCAGCTGTTCACTACCTGTGCGGCTCTTGTGTTTGTCCAAAACACCGCGCTGTTCATGACTTCAACCAGTAGGTGTCCGTAATGCCCACTGAAGCTGGTGCCACCTCGCCGTAAAACAAAACGAAGAAGAAAATGACGTCACTGCCCGGTCACGAACGAGTCGTAAATTGTATTTCCCGCTCATCAACGAACGAAACTGAGTGAACGAATCAGTGAGTGATTCGCATTTCCAGTTCATCGCGAGAACGGATCAGTGAGGGAATGAATCCTAACTTTCCTCTTCGCGAACGAGTCAATGGGTCAACTGCCTTCCTTCCTCGCGTGCATCAACGGATCAGTCAGTGAACGTGTTGCGTCTCCCTCCTGGCGTGGACTATGTAAACCAGAATGTAGATATACGATTTGCCAAGGAAAGAAAGAACCACTCACTGAAACTCCACTTCTTTTACGCACGTTTTCTCCAAGCTAACGGCTAACTTTATTGCATGAAGGGATGCGCCGTTATGCAACAACGGGGAGATTATGCTTCTCTTTGGGTAATCTTGATTTTATAACACTTATATTAGTTTTTAAATAACGTGTATGCATATATACGCCTAAATATTGTTATCCAATATATCTACTGCAATTTCACATTGGATTGCTGGTTTGAAATGTACTTTTAATATTATTATTATTTTTAATAAACATTTATGTTAAAACTTGTCTGGTGTTTTATTCCTTGTTTTATATTATATTAAAACAAAAAAATCAGACATTTGGTTAACTGCTTTAGATGACAATATGTGTATATCTACTGCAATTTCACATTAGATTGCTGGTTTGAAATTTACTTTTATTATTATTATTATTATTATTATTATTATTATTATTATTATTATTATTATTATTTTAATAAACATTAAAAACCTGTTAAAACTCGTCTGGTGTTTTATTCCATGTTTTTATTTTTTGGGGCATGAAAACAGAAATTTGACATTTGGTTAACTGCTTTATATGACAATATGTACATGTGTTTTACGTTGTGTAATATGTGTTGGTGTCAACCAAAATAAAGAGCAAGTAGTCAAATACACATTCTTGACACGTACAAAAAATGCATAAATATATATATATACATATATAAAGTACACCTGAAAATGGCGTCCGTGTGACGTCACAGATCAACCAGCCAATCAGGAGGTGGGGGTGAGGCTGGGTGTGGCACTTTTCACTTTCAGTTAAGCTTTGGCCATGATTTTTCCCTAATGAACTGGCCTGTTATTAGGTACACCTAAAAATGGCGGTGTACCTAATGGAGTGTCCGAGTGATGTCACAGATCAACCAGCCAATCAGAAAGTGGGGGTGAGGGCGGGTGTGGCACTTTTCACTTAAATCAGGGATGTCGACCTCCAGTCCTCGAGGGGCCGCGTTCCAATATGTTTTCCAAGTGACCCTCGTTAAACACACCTGCGTGAAAACTTTTAGCTCCTTTTGAACGTGAAAGGAGCTAAAAGTTTTCACGCAGGTGCACTTAACGAGGGAATCTTGGAAAACATGTTGGAATGCTGCCCCGAGGACTAGAGCTTGACACCTGTGACCTTTGACCATGATATTTCCCTAATAAAGTGGCCTGTTATAAGGTACACTTGAAAATGGCGGTGTACCTAATGGAGTGTCCGTGTGATTCCCTCGTTAAGTGCAGGTGCGTGAAAACTTTTAGCTCCTTTTGAACGTGAAAGAAGCTAAAACTTTTCACGCACCTGTGCTTAACGAGGGTCACTTGTAAAACATGTTGGAACGCGGCCTCGAGGACTAGAGCTTGACACTTGTGACCTTTGACCATGATATTTCCCTAATAAAGTGGCCTGTTATTAGGTACACTTGAAAATGGCGGTGTACCTAATGGAGTGTCCGTGTGATTCCCTCGTTAAGTGCAGGTGCGTGAAAACTTTTAGCTCCTTTTGAACGTGAAAGAAGCTAAAACTTTTCACGCACCTGCGCTTAACGAGGGTCACTTGTAAAACATGTTGGAACGCGGCCTCGAGGACTAGAGCTTGACACCTGTGACCTTTGACCATGATATTTCCCTAATAAAGTGGCCTGTTATAAGGTACACTTGAAAATGGCGGTGTACCTAATGGAGTGTCTGTGTGATTCCCTCGTTAAGTGCAGGTGCGTGAAAACTTTTAGCTCCTTTTGAACGTGAAAGAAGCTAAAACTTTTCACGCACCTGCGCTTAACGAGGGTCACTTGGAAAACATGTTGGAACGCGGCCTCGAGGACTAGAGCTTGACACCTGTGACCTTTGACCATGATATTTCCCTAATAAAGTGGCCTGTTATAAGGTACACTTGAAAATGGCGGTGTACCTAATGGAGTGTCTGTGATTCCCTCGTTAAGTGCAGGTGCGTGAAAACTTTTAGCTCCTTTTGAACGTGAAAGAAGCTAAAACTTTTCACGCACCTGCGCTTAACGAGGGTCACTTGGAAAACATGTTGGAACGCGGCCTCGAGGACTAGAGCTTGACACTTGTGACCTTTGACCATGATATTTCCCTAATAAAGTGGCCTGTTATTAGGTACACTTGAAAATGGCGGTGTACCTAATGGAGTGTCCGTGTGATTCCCTCGTTAAGTGCAGGTGCGTGAAAACTTTTAGCTCCTTTTGAACGTGAAAGAAGCTAAAACTTTTCACGCACCTGCGCTTAACGAGGGTCACTTAGAAAACATGTTGGAACGCGGCCCCGAGGACTAGAGCTTTACACCTGTGACCTTTGACCATGATATTTCCCTAATAAAGTGGCCTGTTATTAGGTACACTTGGAAATGGCGGTGTACCTAATGGAGTGTCCGAGTGACGTCACAGATCAAACAGCCAATCAGGAGGTGGGGGTGAGGGCGGGTGTGGCACTTTTCACTTTCACTTAAGCTTTTTCCCCTATTGAAGTGCCCAATGATTAGGGACACCTCCTGGACACTACAATAGGTACACTACACGAGGTAAAAAAAAAAAAAAGAATAAGAAACTATAGCGAACGATTCGGTGAACGATTCCTTTGAACAGAACTTTTGAGTGAACCGATTCTAAAGATTCAATTCACTTGTGAACTGGAATGCACATCACTAGTACAAAACAGTGCAGACGACTGTGGGCTGCCAGGTCAAAATAGCATAGTGGCTAGTAACATGGGCTCTTACGCGGTAAGAACTTGGTTCGAATCCAGTAGTGGATGAATGTCAAACTGTGCTTTTATTGTGCAATTAACCATTTATTTATTTTTTTTAACCTCGTGTAGTGTACCTATATAGATATACATATGATGCATATATTCTTTTTTATTTCTTCAACTGTCATATGAAGCAGTTAACCAAATGTCTGATTTTTGTTTTAATTGGCGAATATAAAAACAAGGAATAAAACACCAGACAGGTTTTAACATAGATGTTTATTAAAAATAATATTAAAAGCAAATTTCAAACCAGCAATCCAATGTGAAATTGTTACACCACTTGAGAGTGGTTACCAGCTCAGTGGCCTGAGAGGAGAGTGTCCGCCCTGAGATTGGGAGGTTGGGGGTTCAAACCCCGGCCGGGTCATACCGGAGACTATAAAAATGGTACTCATTTCTTCCCTGCTTGGCACTCAGTGTAAGGGGTTGAAATGGGGCCCCCCCCTGCTGCTCACGATCATTGGGACTTTAACTTATAATCCTCTTATTTATTATGTTATTTGTTTATTTATTATTTATTCATTGTTTGTGCCTGCTTGTTTTTATATTTTGTGTTGTTTACTTGATGGTATATTGTGTACTATGCCTTGTCACCGTGGGATAGTGGTAACGTAATTTCGATCTCTTTGTGTGTCTTGGCATGTGAAGAAATTGACAATAAAGCAGACTTTGACTTTGAGAAGCATAATCTCCCCGTTTTTGCATAACGGCGCATCCCTTCATGCAATAAAGTTAGCCGTTAGCTTGGAGAAAACGTGCATAAAAGAAGTGGCGTTTCAGTGAGTGGTTCTTTCTTTCCTTGGCAAATCGTAAATCGACATTCTGGCTTACATAGTCCACGCCAGGAGGGAGACGCAACACCTTCACCAACTGATCCGTTGATGCACGGGAGGAAGGAAGGCAGTTGACCCATTGACTCGTTCGCGAACGGGAAAGTCAGGATTTGTTACCTCACTGGTCCGTTCTCGCGATGAACTGGAAATGCGAATCACTCGCTCACAGATTCGTTCGTTGGTGAGCGGGAAATGCAATTCACGACTCGTTCGTGTACGGGAAGTGACGTCATTTTCTTCTTCGTTTTGTTTTACGGCGAGGTGGCACCAGCTTCAATGGGCATTACCGACACCTACTGGCTGAAGTCATATGAACTGAAAAAAGAACGAATCACTTTAGGAAGTGATTCGTTCATTCCCGTTCACTGAAAAGATTCGTTCTTTTGAACCCATCGTTCACTCACGAGCCAATAATGTTGTAGGTGTTGTATTATAGAAAGAAATGTGTGGAAAAAAAAAAGGATCAGTGTGTGTGCGGGGAGGGAGACGATTCGTTGAACGATTCGTTTGAATGAATCTTTTGAGTGAACTGATTCTAAAGATTCAGTTCACTTAAAAGAACTGGAATGCACATCAGTAGCGCTAACGTGCAAACTGCGAAGGTGTGTATGCGGAAGTGTTTCATAACTCAACATTGGAAAACGCGACATTTTTTCCTCGTTACATTTAAAATACAGCAAATATATATATATATATTTTATACATTCGTGCTGCTTAGGAGGAACGTTCCTTTGCGTGTTTAGTTCCATGAAAATTATTTTAAACACGCGAAGCAAACTTAAATTAAAAGCAAACTTGGAATCTCATGGGTAAGATAAATACACTTCTCCCTGTATTGATTCATGTTTTAAAGTAAATCCCTATAATTCTATAAATAAAACAATCAAGTTGTGAGTGAACGTTTTGAACTAATGCATTGCAAAAGTATTTTAACCATGTAGGAATGACAACTATTTTGTGCAGTTTACCTCCTCCAGTTTGTGCGACTGTAAAGAAACAAATAACAAATTTGGAAATGGATCCATAATCTTTACCTAAATAATTCTGATTAGGTGACAGTATTGCAGCTAGTAAACTCCTTCGTGTTTCTATTCCATGACTGGCACCCTCAAAGGGTGAGTCATTGTACTTTATTATAGTTTTTTAAATACTATGGTTTATTTAGGTATGTTCAAATGTTAATTGCCTGAGCAGTCAATACAAGTCAGTGGAATAGCAAGTTGAGGATTGATTCAACGTCCTCCCACTTAGTCCAAGTCACCCCAATGCACTGAATTTTTTCATCTTTAATCTGAAGATCATTACATTCAAATCACATGATCGCTATGGAAATTACAACCATTTGTATTCTGTAACTCTTTCTTCTTTCATTCAATTAATCCACTCTAGCGGTGTTTAGTCATGAGACTAAGTTTTTTGGTGAGTTTTTTTGACATCCTCATCTGCAGAAATAATCAATTGGAGAAGAAATGTGCCGTTCAGCGCCTTAGGCCCAGTCACCCCCTTTGAAACAAGCAAGCGTCTCTATTCCCCTGCACCCGTTTGGTGTCGCCCTCTGTTGGCCAGGGAGAATGTCTTTTTTATGACATTAACACATGATGAGCGTTTTACACCACCAAAACCAATTGCCGTCACGCGGGTATGCTAATCATTTTGTAACAGTGTGACTTTATGAAACAGGGGCGGTAACATCTGAAAAACCTTTGGGTCTGCCTGGCGCTGTGCGTCTGTAGTGTCAGCATGAAGATCGCCGTGCTGGGAGCCACCGGGCAGACGGGCCAGTTTGTGGTGAGACAGGCGCTCCAGCAGGGCCATGCCGTCACCGCCGTCGTGCGGAACCTGGACAAGCTCACCGTGCGTCATGACAACCTCAAGGTAACGATGCGCCGTGTGACCATAGTTCACAAAGTAACTTTAAAAATGTTGTTGTTGAATGGCAAATAGAATAAAAGTAAAGTAGAGCAGTGCCTTGACATGAGTGTAATTACTTCCGTGACCAGATTTTCTGATTATAGTATTGTATTTTCTAACAATATACTACAGTCACTTCATTAAATAGAACTGAAAAACGTTGTTTGCTTCAACTCAATGGACACTACACACGTTGGCCACTTGGGGGCAGTATGATGCAAATAAACATGGAGCGATAACTAACCACACTATTTGTAGAGGATAAAAAGTATGCGCTTGTGACATGCCAAAAATATCCCCAAAAATGCCAATAAACCTCCAGGGTTAAATTTTTTTTTACCTCTGCCTGCAGGTAGTGGAGGCTGACATTTTCTCAGCGGACAGCCTCAAGTCTCATTTTGAAGGCTCAGATGCAGTGGTCTCCTGCTTGGGCTTCTCGACTTCCTTCTTCTCCAACGTGACGGGCTACACCGAGTCCATGAGCGCTGTGATCACAGCCATGCGGGAGGCACGCGTCAACAACATCATCACCATGACGTCTTGGTACACAGACCGTGAGTTGTTGTATCTATAGTATAATCTATAATAATGTAAATCAGTCAGTTGTGAATATGCAAATGATTACAAAATCCATCAGACATGACAAATTGTGATGTGCATTGTTCCATTTTCTCCTCCCAGCTAACTCTGGCACTCAGTCACCGTACCTGATCCGTTTCCTGTTGCTGCCCCTGATCCGCAGTGTGCTCAGCAACATGTGGGAGATGGAGCAATACCTCCAGCAGGTAGATGACGTCAACTGGACCGTGGTGCGCCCGCCCGGTCTCAAGAACTTGCCTTCCTCAGGTAAACACACACAAACAGCAGGAGTGCATTTATACAAGGGAACTGAATTGGTCGTACTGGTCGCGGTGACTAGTTTTTTTTCAACACTCAATGGTTGTTGCTACGCAGAATTCAAGTCTCGCTTATTGATAGTATTTTATTAAGAATGTAAAATGTTACTAAAAAGGTGCCTTACCTTGAGAGTTCCACTGTAGACTGGATTGCAAAGATGAGACTGCTGGGTAGAAACTTAAGCAACCAGCTGATTGGCTGAAGCCAACAAAACATAATGGCTGACATCGTTTTACAGCATATGGAATTTAAGCATTCTCTGCCCATGTCATCCTCAGCCTTGGAGATCTTGACGCACGAGGGCTACTTTGTGCCTGATAAGAGCGGGCGGCCAGCGGGAAGCGGCATGGGACGCAGCGACGTGGCTCGCTTCATGCTATCGCTTCTCACCAGCAACGCTTGGGTGAAGAAGGGAGTGGCCATCATCACCAAATGAGAAACAGCCTCTAACTCAGCCTTGTTGTTTATTTTGGCCATCATGTATGAAGTACCACTCCAGTTAAATGAAATATTACGCAAAACTCTGCTGACATGCAATAATCGTTTTAGTCACAAGGTGGCAGCATAGAATATATCCCGCTCATACCACATTTATTTTTGCCTTGATGTTTAATGGAAAATGTGCCTTTCATTTTTTTTGTACACTACTCACAAAAACGTTTTGGATACACACATTACTGATTGAGAGGTAACTTAAATGTTAGCCTAAGTAGTTTTCACCAAACAAGAACAAAAACACAAGGGTTCAGTTGCTTCATTACTGTGACCCATATGACAGAAATAAAAGCACTATTTGTAGCAAGCAAATTGGTATTTTTTTTTTTACATTGATAGTCATCTAAGTTAATCCTTGAGGTAATCAAAGGCTCTTATCATTCACCTCCTGACGAAGGAGATCTGCCAATATGCTTACATTCTAGCATGTGTATCTATGGATCTAAGCGTGACAACGCGCCATCTCGACGACGGGTTCATCGATAGTACACGCTGTGGGTTGACAGGAAGATGCCCAGATATCACGTTTCAGTAATTGGAAAGAAAAAAAAAAAACCTGAAAGACGACAATTAGTCCAGCCACGCCATCTGATATGTTAAACGCTAAAAAGAATGCTGATGCTGCAACCATATGCACCACGCCTCAGGCGTCATTTTCGAATAATTACACGCATCCGACAGCTTTCCCGTTTTCCGAGAGCCCTGGCTAACTTTGATTCTACGTAGAATGAAGATGAACCTGAGAAGGAATTCAAACAAAGTACAAACCCTAGGAGAAAAGTGAAAAAATGGGGCTCTGCCATTAAATTGTGGTCATCAAATACATTTTTGGAATATTACAACTTAAATTTGTAAAATTGTCATTACCCTACAAAAAAAGTACACCATACTTCAAATATTGTAATTTTATTCTTACCAAAAATTGACAACAGACATCGATTAATGATGTCTCAATTCAACAGCCAATCCTATTTAATGACACTGGTCATACTAAACAATTGCAATACAAAATCAATGATATTGCACTTAATGTTAGATACTCACGTGGGGATCAATATGGCAAGCTTTGGCCATGACTGGGAGCTTTTATTTACAAGGTAAAGGTGCATTAAAGTATAAATATCATCCATCTTCATGGTTTATTTTGTTTGCGTCTGCTCGGTGTACATCTCATCGATTTTGTCTTGGTACATTTGGACGACGATTGGCCTCCGGACTTTCATGGTGGGCCCTGTAAGGAAAAGCAGATTCTACTCCAGTATGTGCACGCACATAATGAAATGAAAACGTTCGCTTAGAAAAACATGGTTGGAATGCGGCCCCGTTCCTCACATAACAAGTGACAAAGATGGTAAGCAAGATTTGTGACAGGCTGTGTTCTACTTGTCACAAATGTAATCAACTTGGACTATACAGGTAGGAACATGTAAACAACTTACCAAGCTCTCCTCCCGCAATGGAGAAGTCTCTTGGCAGGATGACAAACTTCTGTACCTTCTGCGCTCTGGAGACGGCATTGGCGTTGTATCGCTCCATGCCCTCCTGAATGGACTTGTAGACAGCGGGCTCCTTGTTATCAATGATCTCCGACACCCTGGTGGCACCGACGCCAAGATTGCGGCAGAAGTCGGTGGCCTCTTGGCTCAGCTGCTCTGTGGGGTTGCCCTCTTGGTCCACGACGCACTGGCCAATGGTTCACTATAGTAAATAATTCTGTGTGTAGGGGGGGGGGGGGGGGGGGGGGGGGGGTATTTTGGGGAGCTTACTTTGAGCGTGATGAGCATGGTGAGGAACTTCTTCTTGTCTCCGATTAGCATTGCGTTGCTGATGATGGCCACCTCCGCCTTCACCATATTCTCGATGGGGACTGGGGCCACATTCTCGCCGCCAGCGGTAATAATGATCTCTGCGTGTTTTCACCAATAATCCAAATGAGGTCATTTTGCTTTTTGGCTCGAAATATTTTAACTTTGATATGGTGAACACCCATGATATAATATTCGTGCTCCTGGTATTTTGCAGATTATTTAGCAAATTGTTTTTCGTTTGTTTTAAAATTAAGATTTTTATTTTCTAATAAGAAAATAAAAAAAACATCTGAAATATATGCACACGGCTGACCTTTAATCCTTCCAGTGATGAAAAGGAAGTTTCGCTGGAACCTTCCAATGTCTCCGGAGTGCAGCCACCCGTCCTGGTCTAGGGCCTCTTTGGTCTTGTCGTCCTTGTTGAGGTAGCCCATGAAGACGTTGCGCCCCCAGAAGCAGACCTCCCCGTTGCCTTCCGAGTCCTGGTTCTCCAGCTTCACCTTGCAGCCTGGCATCACCTTCCCGCAGCTAAGACCACATGTAGCTATTAGCATTAGCTAGTTGTCGATTTGTAGAATTCCAATTGTGGTATGCGCTGACCTGTTGATGTGAAAGTCATCGTTAGTGGAGACAGTGTGCGGGCCGGAGCTCTCGCTCATGCCGTACAGTTCCAAGAGGGGCATGTTCAGGCTCATGAAGTACTCCAGGGTCTCCTTGGAGATGGGGGCCGACCCAGTTAACAAGGTCCGGCAGCGCTCCAGGCCCAGCGCCACTCGGACCTTCTTGAACACCAGCTGGTTAGCCAAGGTGAAGCCCCACGGCACGCGCTTTTCCCTGCGACACACAAAGAAAGTTTGTAAAAAATCGTCACATTTGAAAGTTAGTGTGACAAAAATGAAGGTGACACCATCCCACCCGTGCATGGCGCTGTAGTTGTACATGAGCCCGATGGCCTTGGCCCAGTCGGCCACGCTCTTCTTGAACGGGCTCGCCTTAGCGCCGGCCTCTTGCATTTTCTCCTGTATCTTCTCCCAAACGCGAGGGACACCTAGGAAGGCGGTGGGCTTGACCTCCTTCAACGTGGTCCCCAAGGATCCCTTTAATTGAAAAAAATAAAATAAAATGTGGTCGTCATGGCTAAAAGGCGTGTTGTGTGCTCACCTTGAGGGCATCGGGCTCGGCGAAATATGTGGTTGCTGCGAACCTCATGGTGATGTACATGTCATTGAGCTGAGCCGCCACGTGGCTGAGAGGCAAGTAGCTGACCACTGACTCCTCGGCGTAGCGCAGGCCCACCAAGTCTCCTGCTCTTTGGACCGTCCAGGTCACCTGTAGAAGGAATGTTGGAATTCCGTAAGTGTCTATTTTTGGAACTTTGTTTGTTTTTGTAAAAAGATTGAGATGACTCACGTTGTCGTGGCTCAGCATGACACCTTTTGGGGGTCCGGTGGATCCTGACGTGAAGATGAGAGTGCAGCATTCGTTGGCACGGAGGCTGTTGATGGAATCGTTGAGGTCTTTTTCAGGCACATCCTCGCCCAGCCTCATGAATTCCGCCCACTAAAAACAAAATCTCTGTGTGGTTACCTGAGTCTCGTAAAAATAAATAAATAAATATATAAATCACATTTTTTTTCCTTCATAAAATTCTCCATCAACATTTGTTTTACTTAATAATTTGGATATTTCAAATTGTTTCAAATGAAATCATTTGCTTTTTGGTAAATGTGCATAAATCATTTTGTGTGAATGTGTCAACCTACTGTGTAAAGGGAGGGGATCCTCTGCTTTAGTTCTCCTTTGTACTGGACAATGGCTTTGAGATGCGGCAGATCATCTTTCACCTGCCCGGAAGAACTCATGTATTTTCTTTTAAATTTAAGAACTGGCCTTGCACCCTCGAGATGACACGCACACTCGTACACACGCAGACTCGAGTCCGGTGCTCACCTGCAGGATTTTATCCAGCTGTTGCTGGTTCTCCACCACAATAATGTTCGCCTGTATGGTGCTAGCCACTTCCCGACAGGCCGCGGGTGCGTTGGTGGTGTAAATGCCTGTCGCCAAACCCCTGGAATGCACACAAAACATACATACATCTTTCTTGGTCGTGTAAAACAAAAATCAAACCAATAATTAGTGTCACGTGGTTCTACTTTACGTATGTAAAAAATCCAGAAAATGACAGTCATCTTATCTCAGCCTGTGTCATAATCATCTGACTGTCTTCTTGTCTGACCTATGCGTGGAATGCACACCTGATACGCACTTTGTGTATCTTTAACGTCAACACATACCGACCAGCACACATGCTTTAGGGTAGATACCGGCATAAAAAAGATATTAAGTCAGCACTCGGCATACAAAACAAAAATGTCCTGCACTTACCCGGCCAAGATGCAGCCCACATTGGCGACGAACCACTCGGGGGAGTTGAAGCCCAGGATGCCCACCCCGTGGTAGCGCTCCAGGCCGAGCTGCACATACACATACATGCACGAATCCATTTTTAATGATGACACTTTGCCACACGTTACTTTTGACCTACATACACATGGGTCCGCCAACGCAACCGGGAAAGGGGATCCGTAACACAAGCTGGAGATTTCACACGCCTAAATTACAGGATTGATTTTCCCTTGAGAGTTTCGGTGGGGACACAAATAAAGAGCAGAGGCAACAGACTGAGAGCTATGAAATTTCATCAAAAACCATCATACAAAAGAAAAACAAGAGCTAACCAAATCGAAGCGTATTTTGTAAACATCAGATAATTCAATTACAATAAACTACTGCACCTACCTGTCAAAGGCAATTATGTCTTCGAAGAATGCAATTGTGTCTTCAATAAATCTTAACCACAAGTTCTTTTTAAACATGACAGACAATTTGGAGTCAGAGGCTTAACCGAACATACGTGTTTTCATCAAAGACGCACGTTTTGGTTATCGACGAGGACAAACAGCGGGCTTCATCAGTGAGGCTGAAGCTGAGTTAAATTATTTAATTAAATAAGGGCAGACCTTCAAGAAGCTCTTTGCCGCCGTCCTGCACTGCTGGTAGTACTGCCTCCACGTGAGCGTCTCCCACTGTCCGTCCTTCTTGGATGCCAAGGCCGGGTGGTCCCCGAAGGCCTCCACCGTCCCCAGGAACATCTGGTGCACTGTGACAGGGATGTCGGCGGCCGGTCCTGACGTCTCCATCCGCAAGCGGACTGCCCCCTGCTTGCTGGTGGTCCACAGCTGCTCGGCCGGGGCCAGGCTAGCGGTGGCGTGCACCTGGGGCTTCAGTGGGATGGCGGTGGGCTCTGGGGGGCAACAGGAGCAGCTGCAATTACCCGCCATGGTGAGTGGTGTGAGCGAGTGAGCGCGCAAGGACGCGAGTAGTCGGACTGTGACGTGGAGGCCACGCCAGGGAGGCGAGGTCTCGCCGTGTTACCTGAGATGATGCAGGCAGCCAGGTGTGTGCCGTGTACCCGCCAGTCTGGTTTTTGACGCTTATAAGTTATTGTGTTTGCTCAGTACAAACACCGCACACTTCTCGGACTGTGCTTATGTGTCACATGCAGATTATGAAAGATTCAGCAGGCTTTTTGCTTCTTAAAGGATTATAATGTTTACAATACATTTGTAAGAATTTATTAGATTGTCCCGGAAACGTCAGTGAAAATTAACTTTGCATACAGGTTTGGAAAAGTCTTGTGTGGAGAATAATCTGGGTGTATCAATACAATTGTGTGATGACTTCTTGTAGTTTTGACTTTTTAAAACTTGATTATCTTTATTTTAATCATACTAACAATACTTTTTTATAATAAAAAAACTTAACGCTTAACACAAAATGTTATCAAGCCTTTTTGATTAAAAGAAATACCTGTACTATTTTTGTAGAACCCTTTTTTTCTAAAATCTAAAAAAAAAAGTCTCCTCGTCAATTCAAATACCCAACCTGATTTTAGATTGTTTGGCGAACCTGCTTACATTTTTCTCATCTGTGCTCAAGGTCACATTCACGAAACACGTACCTGCTTGTGCCTGGTGCGTTGCTCCGGCTGAGGCTCCATTCCTGTGCGTGTCCTTCTTGGTGGAATCGACGGTGAGCGCGGAGGGCTCTGCGATCCTCGAATACACACAGAGAACACGTTTCAATATCACCAGTAGACTTTTCAGCGATGTGTATTCACTTGAGTAATCTTCTAGATAGCTGTCGGCTTCAAGAATGTTTTGTGTTGAAAGTGTACATACATCTATGCAATTAAAAA
This sequence comes from Syngnathus scovelli, assembly GCF_024217435.2. Lineage (NCBI taxonomy): Eukaryota > Metazoa > Chordata > Actinopteri > Syngnathiformes > Syngnathidae > Syngnathus > Syngnathus scovelli. The sequence continues at coordinate 21,066,280 of NC_090849.1, forward strand.
ATATAATATCACACACAGCATGGTACATAATTTAGTGTAGGGTAAAGAATTAAATCCTTTGCTCATCATAATTCAACAGGCATTGTCCTGTTCATTCTGATGTGTGCGCATTGGCCACAAGAGGGCAGTATAATATGCACAAAAGTTTCAATTTTGAGTGCAACTCAAAACAAAAATCGGGTAACTTGAAAGACCACGATGTTCTACGTGAGTCTGTAGCTGTCAAGTGTGTGTACCTGTCCAGATGGTGTCCATCCAAGCCCGTGAGCCCGTTTGACATCACCGCCTCGGCCATTTTGTGTTCAAAGCTGCACCAAAGACATAAACTCCAATGAAAAGCAGTGAGGATCTTTGCTCTCATTTATAGCACTCATATTGCTACACTGACCATGTGGAAATCTTGGCATTTGACTGAGACAGCTTTGCACACACTTTTTTTTGGGTGATAGGGTCCTTCACTTCACCTTTAACCTAATAAATGATGCTGAGCCAGCACGCCATTTGTCACACTATACACAAATGTGAGCAAAGAGCCAAAAGGTGCCATGTTGTGTTAAGTCCTGCAAACGCTAAAATAAAATGCCATCCAGAGACGGGTTCTACAACATGTTCAAGTTCAGCTCAGGTGAGAACAAAAAAAAAGAAACTGAAATACATTTAAGATGTGAATATAAGAAATTGTTTACTCTTGTGGTATTGCATCTATTTTAATAAAAAGCAACTCTTTTAAGAACAGCACTTCCAAAATACAACTGTTCTATACTGCAATAGATTATAACAATGTTTTTTGCAAACATTTATTTTCTATGTCAAAGAAGTAAGATTGTTTCTTTTGGTTTTCTTGTGAGACTACAGCGTTTTCTGAATGTGGCATAGTTAACGATTACGATTTCTTTCACGTGTAAAATAGAAACTATAACGTTTGTCGAAAAAAATGCTTGTATGCTGCAATTAATATTAGGACAGTTTTGATGAAAGTTGTTTTGAAATACTGTTCTACCTAGTGGACTAAGTAGTGAATGGCATTCCATCACCTCAGTCCGACCTCTGAGTGGGAGCGAACTTTGCCCCCTTTTACTTCGGGTTGAAACATCTTAAGCAACAACACGAGACTGTGGCAGTGAGGATGACACTATTTTATGTCCACACTAAAGGAAAAATCACACAATGACAATGAGGTCAAGCTTTCTTGTCACATTAATTTTAACAATACAAACATTTATTTTTGCTTTTTTAGCTTAAGAAACTTCAGTTTCATTGTGGCAATAAAAGCATGGTATTGAGTGAACATGGATTGTTCCATATAGTTGAGTCTCTTTTGGCAAGAAGATAATGTCTTTAGGGGGACTATACTTGTTATTACACGTATTTTAGTGAGAAAAAAGGAAGGTGAAGATAAATCTTGATATTCTGCTTTATAAAAATATATCTTCAAAAACATGATTATTTTTAAATCATGTACTTGATTCAAATATCACATCCTTGTTATTTTTAAATCAAAACACCCTTTTAATTGGAGAATACATATTTTCACATGTGATAATTTTTTTCTCGTGAAAAACTAGTTATTCTCAATTATGACTTTTTCGTCGCAAAAACAAAACCCAAGCAAAAATGATCAGTCTTGGAAGAACAACATTGTACGCGATACAATATATTCTAAGCATCAACGTCGAAAGATAGAAGAAGCAAAAGTGCGCCTTACCTCCTGCAGGGAGTCACTTGAGGACCTGAAGACGTTTCGGCCAGCCCGAGCAGGTGCTCTCAAGGCCTCCGTCATCAACCAATAGGAACCTCGAGTGCTCTGCGTGCTGTCCCCCTCGGTACCGCCCACTTGCCCAGCAGGGCCACGGTGCCCTGTGGGGGGGAAAAAAAAACATCTGCCAAGGTCGCGACTCACGAAGGTGACGAAGACCTGCCAGCATGCTTATCTGTGTTGATCAGCTGACTTATGTTGACACGACTGACACGACACCACGATGGCAAATGAAGCCAGCATTGACCTATCATTCGTTTTTTTTTATTCTGTCAAATATAATATTTTGACATGTTCTTGAATTTAAAAAATAATGACATACTTTATTGAATCAAAAAAAATAGAGGAGCCGCAGTCACCTACCGTTCACATGACACTTTTCTATGCTTCCCATTATATTTTAAATACATTCACAAAAATATCCAGCAGAATGAACATTGGTTTATTATATTACTAAAACTACATAAAAGTGACCTACAAAGGCAAGGAGTTCTTCATAGTTCTTTCACCATAAATTTTATTTCCGTAATTAAGAGACACACGTGGAGACACACACACACACACACACACACACACACACACACACAAACAAACCACACATGACCGCACATAACACTGCAGTTGTGTGTCAATGATTGTTGAAGCCGCGAATCAATGTCAACTTTAGTACAAGAAGGAAAAAGGAAACGTTTTGTCGAAGACTATTTTGCACTTGCAACTTGTGTTTAAATAAATCATTCTCATTTACTATTTGTGTGTAGAAAATATCTTGAGAAATATTAAATTTGAGCCAACATTTTGTAAGGGTTTTTAATCTATTTTATTTTTTATATTTAGCTGACATAAGTAGAGAAAATATACTCACAATGCATGTTGTCAACATGTCCCAGTAATGTATGCATATATGTAAATTTGGATGGAAGCATTTATCCTGGCGGCCATGTCATCTGTCTGCCTCCCAACACGTGCAGGTGAAGATGGTAGACGGACTGAGCACCATGTTTGCCATCGTTGATGACTGCAGACCACAACAACCTGATCAATACAACTCTTAACACTTAACCGATGTCAACGGGCCACTTACCCACTCGATAACCTTCTGTCAGAGCTTCCTGCTTCGCCACCTTCTTGGCCACGACCAGTAAATGTCCCAAGAGCTGCACAAAAAGCAGTGTAAATTAGTAGAGTATTAAAAAAAAATACTGTGGGACTTTTTCTATCAGAATACTTATTTTAGGTAAATTGATAAATTCTTGATGGCTCTATTTCCATCTTACCTCAGCGTCATCATCACTGGCTTGACTTATCCTGGGAATGAGCATCTTTGGGATAACAAGGAAATGAACAGGAGCCTGTGGACTGATGTCCCTAAAAGCCAAACACTGGGGGAGATACACTAAATTGGTAAATTGGAATCATTATAACTCATTTCTATATTTACAAGCACAAGTCGACCTTGTCGTCCTCATATATGATATCTGCGGGGAGGCTTTTGTCAATCACTTTGGAGAAGATTGTAGCAACTGGGCGGCCATATTTCTGACTGGCCACTTCCGCCAGTCGTACTTCGTCACTTCCGGTACACAGAGCTCTCTGAAATGTGCAAATAACAGAAATTAACTAAAAATAACATTCAAAATAATGCTAACGTTGGTCACAAGATTTCAATACTATCTAAAATTCAACAATATTCAGATTATTATATCGTGACAATGTCAAAAACAACAAACTGGAAATGACACAGGAAAGCTACCTGGACTCTGCAAACAAGTTGCAATCCTCCGAGATGGACCGCCGTTCGGCTAGGTATCAAGCATGTTCGGAGAATATGATGATAAAGCATGGCCAGTTGTTGTTATTCCCACGTCGAAGCACGGCGTCCTCAAATATAACCACAATGGATATTCAATTTTCCTCGGGAAAACGTGTAGCTAGTGTTACATTAGTGTTGCTTTCAATACGCCACGTTAATTTGAATAAAATCTAACGCTGAACGTCAGTAAAAATAATAGCTCTCAGTCGTTTTGGGTTTATATTTGTGGCAAACTAATAGGCTAATATGTTAATATTAATAATGTCCGCAAAAAGATCCACGACATTTTAATGTGTAGCGAAACCCTGAAATGACATTTGTCCGACTGAAACGCACCATTTCCGGCGGCGTTGTTTTGCAGGCTGTGTTCAAGATCATCTCTGGAGTTGTTCATAGTCAACCAATATCATGCCAAATAAGCGATAGCATACATATCGATAGTAATAATGATATAATAACACTAATTGCTCAATAAGTTGATATTTGGCGACAGTTATGTGCTTAATAAAGACGTGTATTCATTATAATTGCCTGTGTTTTAGGGGGCGCTGCTGTGTAAGCGCTCCTCAATTTATGCGACGAGGAAACGAAGAAGACGAAACAACATGGCGGCCCGCGCACGGGTGCCCTTTCGCTTCCCTGTAAACTTGCATATAAACCAGAAGCTTGTACACACCGAGGCGGCGGCGACAGTGGTCAAGAAGGCTGTTTACCCGCCCATCAAACCGTCTCTGACTGCCAAAAGCAAATCGGCTCGAGCGCGCCAAGTCGAGGAGCAAGTCGAGCGGATAAAAGCGTCACCCGTGCAGGATAAACTGCGGTCACTCACTCGCATCGAGCGCAAAAAATACGTCGTCTACCCGCAGACGTTCGCGCGAAATGCGGATAAATGGTACCAGCACTTCACCAAAACCGCATACATCCCCGGCTTGCCGGAGCAACTCACCCCAGCTCGGCCTCATGTCGCCGTGGAGGAGAAGGATTCCCCCGCCACTGAAGCAGACAACCTCGGCATTAGTGATGAGGCGTTCAAGGACATCCGTTCATTGGTAACGCGCGTGATTCTGCAAGAGCACTGGCACACTATCAAAGGAAAGACGTCCATGTACAGACGACAGGAGCTCGTCGAGGGACCCTTCCTGAGAAACTTGGTCAAATCGTTAACATACGGCTTGGCCAAATACAGCCCGCTGCTCCTCTCCTCCAGCATGGGTATGCTGATCTTCCATGATCTTTTTTTACCTAACACTTACAGGTTAACTTAATTCAAGCTTTTCTAAACATTAGCATGTCCAATGTTTCAGTAACCCTGTGCACTGATTTCTGTTCCCTAACAAAGATGATTTATTTGATCAATTATTTACTGAGGAAGAGCAAATAGAAATGGATTTAATATCCGCAATGGAAAGTTTAAAGGAAGTCAAATTAAGTTCACCTGGAAGAGATAAAATTCAAACAAAAGCCAATATCAAATGCTATTGATAATATTATTATAATTCTATTATATTATTTTAAAATTATGTTTGTTTTTGTCTCTGTTTTCAGATGTGAATCCCCAAGTTGGTTTCTACTGGAGGAGAGGGGAGAGGATTGTTCCAAGGGGCCACAGAAAGGGGAGCCTGGAGCCCATCAGGTTCCAGATAGACGACCGGCCGCTCTGTCAGATTCGAATAACGCAGCAGCTCCCTCAGGTTATCCAAAGTCTTGTTGTTAAAAAGGACTTGCCCTGTACAGTTTCCAATGAGAACTACTTACATTTAGCAAAATTGCAACCCACGCACAAAAAGCATCAAGGCAGATTAATGAGAATTGTGGGAATTAAAAATTTTAGCTAAATGTTGCAATTTTGTGAGAAAACAAATTTGGAATCACATGTGCCAAATAAATTAGGGTTGACTAACCCTGCGCTTATGCAGTTGGTCCCGATGGAAGCTTCTTATGACGCAGACGTTCCTGAAGTTCCGTACTCTCCCTCCTGTCTGCCGCTGTTCAAGAGGCAGTACACCAACACCATCTTCACAGGTGAGCTCTCGCTGATATGAAGCGTCTTGAAGTCATGCCATCGAATGAATGCCTGGCGACGGTCCAACAGGTTCCAAGGTGCCGGACCCAGCGTGCTACGGCCACACGCAGTTTCACCTTGTGCCCGACCGCTACCACAGGGATCGCATGGCCCGCCGCCAGCAGTCGGACCAGGTGGAGGTGTTCCTCAGGGCCCACGCCATCGCTAGCCTGTTTGCGTGGACCGCTGCGCAGGCCTCCTATCAAGGTCAAGGAACAGACAAACAAGATTGCATTATTTTTACATAGATTTGAAATTGTGTAAAAGATACATAAACAACAAATCTAAAATTAAAAAAATGGCTAACAGTTTTTCAAAATATTTTTCATCATTGAATGTATTTTTTTTAAGTAATATTTGATAGAACAGTTTAAAATAATTCAAATTTTTGATACGTCAGGTTTCTGGAATCACGAGGACGTGAGCAGAGCGTTCGTGTCGCAGGCGGTGATCAGCGACGGCCACTTTTTCTCCTTCTTCTGCTACCAGCTCAACACGCTGGCCTTGTCCGCACAGACGGACAGCGGAAACGCCCGGAAGAACCTGCTGTGGGGCAGCGAGTCTGTGCGCCTCTACGACGGCGTGGAGGACGGGCACGTGGTCGGCCTGAATGACCACGCGCTGCGGCTACTGGTGCGATTCCTCCTCCATCAGCCCCGGCAGGATGTCCTGGATGTCTAAATGTGAAAATGCAAAACAATCGCACCAAAAAAAAAAAAATCGAGTATTTATGGACGAATAAAAGTAGATTGCTTGCCATTACATGAACACTTTTTTTCCTCTTCCTAACATTTTCTTTATTATATAACATTTTTTAAAAATTGTAAGTGTGTAAAAGATAAGCACATATAAAATTGATTAAATCAAAATATTAATTGAAACAATTATAAAAGGTATTTTTTCATAAAACAAAATACACATTATGAAATTATTTGTATAAATTCATCCTGTATAAAAATTGACAGAAACCTTATTTGTTACACATTGACTTTAATGACAGTGTTTACAAAAACTGTCAATTAAATATTGAACGCAACGGCAGATATATATTCTCAATGGAAAACAAAAAGTCCATTTACAATACAGTACAGTGCACCTTGACACACGGGACATCCTATGTTCATAAAATATGAGTGCTAACACCTGTATTACTTCAAATACCACAGCACCTAAGCACTACTTTTAGTGATTTGCACCACGTGTTCGGCACCTTAGCATTGTAAGGTGCGGTTATTGCCATTTGTCTGTTTGAAAAAAAAATGCTTAATGCTAGAGCTTACGTGTTGGATTTGGAGCTATAGTAATCAAATCCACAAGTCATTTATTGCTTTTGTTGAGCGACATTTTCAACGTTTCGTTGCCTGGCCGAGGGGTTTTCGTCCAATCCGTTGCTTTCTCCCGACGGCCTAAGAAGAGGTCACAAACATCAACATCTGCACAAAATTCAGGCAGTGCATTGTGGGTACTCACGTGGTGACCGTGGTGGTGGTGGGGGGCTCGGCGTTCGTGGTCGGCGCCTCGGTGTTGGCTACCTCGTCCCCCGAGGCTGATGGTGGTCATTACATTAAGCACACCCAATGCACCACCACCACTTGATGAAAAGTAAATGTTCCTCATGAGATACCCAATCCTACATACCATCTTGCGCTTGGGCCTTCTTGGACCGACTACTCTCAAAGAGCAAGATGGCTGCGACTAGAACGAGGACCTCCAGCACGATGGCGACGAAGGGCTTCAATGGCTCGTAAATGGTGATTACCTTTTAAGCACAGACCAAATGAAATACTCCTCGACACTACTCGTTAGCAGTCATGTGACTTACCTTCAGCTCCAGGTGGCTGACGGCCGAGCCGATGGCAAACACAGCACTGCAGTAGAACAGAACCGAGTCGTCGTGGGTCAGATTGTACACGTGCAGCTTCGTGGACTTTTCGTCGTTTTTCATTTGATACTTTTCAGGTTCCGTCACAGTGTCGATCTGCTCCTAAAACAAGAGCGGGAGAAAATTAATAATAATATTAAAAAAAGAATACAAATATTAATAAGCTTGTTACACACCTTGTCAGTGCCATTGGCTCTAAACCACAACCAGGTTTTGGGTTTGGGCTTGTTGTCATCCATCTTGCATAGCAACACCACCGAATCGCCAACATAGCTGACCACCGGCTTGTCCCGCACGTCGCCCATGTGCGGCACTGGTGGACAAAAAATGGCCAACATCATCATCGTCATAATTGGAGAATGCAAGTAGAAACTACTTAAGAAAACTAAAGAGCTGAAATGGAAATTAAAAGCCATGGAAGTGTTGAAAAGTAAAATAATTGGAATGTTTTAAAAGAGGAATTCAGTAGGTAAAATATTCCTTAATTTGGGGATTTTTATTGCAAAAATGCACTTCTCAGGAAAAACTCACCTGTCAAAATGAAGTCAGCCTTTGCTTCATTTCCAAACACGCACGAGTAATTCCCTAGACTTTCTTCATCTTTAATGATGAACCTCAGAAGGCAAGATATGGACACCATATAAAAGCATTTGTTAACAATCATTTTGCCCGTCAAAAACAAAACTTATTGAAACACTTTTGATCACGAACGGTGAAATGTGTAGACAGCAATTATGTCACAGTGCTCAGTCATGTATTCTTCATCCTTCGCGTAGAACCATTAAGATGAGTTCAGTGCTATTTTAATGAGGATCATTATGGTGGTCGTTGGAGAGCAAAAGATATTTTTAGAGGTGGTAAAAAGTTTCTTACATTCTTTGGAGTTGAAACTGCTGGTTCTCTTGCCGCAGCGTCACGTGGCTGTTGTCAATATCTCGCTCGTCTTTTCTCCAGAATCCAGTGATGTTGTCCACCTTGTTGTCGTTGTCCGTCCAGGTGCATTGCAACGTCAGATTGACGGGACTCGACACTTCCATTTTGTCCGTGTGGCTTTTATCTGTGTTGAACAAAACATTAAAAAAAAAAGAATCACACTACTATAATATTTATGGGGTTTTTTTGTGTGTGTTTTTTTTTTTTTTTTTACCTTTAAGGAAGACACTCCGCACATCGGACGGGAAATCATCACCAGGCACCGCGGGGAGCATCTGACCGACACTCTCTGACAAAAAATATATTCGGTACACAGATTGCAGTTTGTCATTTGCGAGCTAATAAAACTAAAATTACATACAAAATATACATCAAGCAACACCATTTATTGAAAAAAAATCTGTTATATACAAAATACTTTACATTATATAATGCATTTTTCTTTTTATCATTAAAACTGCATATAAAAAACACTGACGGTTTCTCTGCACCAGGTGACTCGAAGGACAAGAAGTACTCAAACTGTAAATCATCAGTATACATACTTGGATTGCCGTGTCCGCAGCAGGCCAGCAGCAGAAGCATCCAGGAGGCCGACATCATGATGAGGAGGACGATGATGATATCCCGTGGGTCCTCTCTTGCAGAACGGAGCGGCTCTTTCTTGTTCCCTCCCCCTCAGCATCTGCTGCATCACGGTGACGCCTCCGCCGTGATGTCAGCTCACAGCCCGCGGCCGTTTGAGTCAGGCTGCTCTGTCGCCGGAGAGGGAGGGGCACGTCCCACAGGCTGACATTTTAATGTTGAGTGTGCGAGCTAATATTTCACGCTGGTCCTGTCATAGGAGAGGAATGACAGCTAAAGTCATTTCACAGCGCAGCAGTACAAGTCAATTATTTCACTACTTCTGTCATCTGTGATATGTTTTAGTTAATATACCCCAGGGATCAATAATTAATGCACATTTATATTTAAGCGGTGCTGAAATTGGCCTGTTAAAAAAAAAGAACACGTCAAATATAAGAATAGTTGTAATGGTTTGAGTCAGTTGAGAAATGTGAACACGTCCACAGAAAATGTCTCTGTAGGATTTGGGAATACTTTCATGTGTAATTTTCAGAATGTGATAAAAAAAAAAAATCTGATACCTCACAAATAAGATGATGATTTTTAAATGGTTTCAATTGATCAAAGTACGTGTTAGGAGATCAGCATAAAATGTCTTAAGATGGTATAGGAATACAACGCTGCCTTGAGTTATTAATTTAATTCATTCAGAACTATGCTCGTAAACCCTGTTACTGTACACTATTATATTTAATAAAAAAATAAGAGTAATAAAGAATTAAAGAGTTTGTGCTTCATAATTTAATGCTACAGTTGATTTCATTGTTTTATTGCCGTTGCTACTGGTGTGCTCGCTTTTGGCCACCAGGTGGCAGCATAATACAGTCATGCAGTTACCAGCGAATCAGGACCGCTGGAGCTGCAGGCTTTCGATGAATGCTGTATGCAGCTCGTCCACGTCGTCGCTAGCCTCGATAGGGATGCTGGAACCGTAGGCCGCCACACCTTCGCCCACCGTCTGCCCACCCACGGAAACGTCAAGGCGGTGATGCTGGTGGCTGCGGTCGTGGTCCGGATGCTGGTAGTGGGCCGTGGGGCTGTGGGGCATGGGGCACGTCAGCAGGCAGCTGTTCTGCCGCGTGGCTTGATGCAAGTCCAGGCGGGCGATCAGCGGCTTGCCGATGTTGACGTTCTCGGTCCAAGAGACACTGTCGTCGGCGTCCATGGCTGCCGAGGCGCCCCGAAGGCACGCGGTGAACACCAGATCATCCTGGTGGACAAGACATAAGGCCAATTGGATCACAGCCAATCATTTTCTATAGCTAGCTTTGTTGCATTTTCTTTTCTTTAGACAGGAAGTGGTTAACTCACCTTGAGCTTCTGTAGTGAGCACAGTCTGGTGTAGAGACAATGATGCGGCAAGTGGCTGGACAGCAGGTAGACACCCGTGTCCTCCGGGGTGCTCCGGTTCATTGCCTTTGGGTCCACGTCCAGCTCCTGAAAAGACGAGTATCGGTCCTGAGGCACTGACTTGTCAAAGATTCCCTTCATTTGTGCGCTTCGCGACCTGAGGGAAGTCGGTGACGTGCGCCTGACACGTAGAGAGTTCGGCGGGCTTCCTGACGATGTGCGTGTAAACAACCAGAACGTTGGAGAACTCGGCGGCGAAGCCCAACTTGATCTGAGCGCCGCACTCAAAGTCCACATACATGCTCTCCGGAAGCTCTGCAAGCGGCAAAGTCACATCAACGGCCGCTCACTCCACGCTATGCCGATTTGCATTTGTCACCCTGAGTGACAACTCACCGTGGGCTTTGGCCCACTGTTGACTGTGGGGGAGGTCGGCGGCACCGGGCAGTACCGGGTCGGTCAGGGCCCGCCGCTCGGACAGGCTGCTGCGGATCTCCAGCGCCTGCTTACCCCTGGTGGCGTCAAACTGGCCCATGTCTGCGCATGACAAGGAAGAGACTGCTTCGTCGCCTCAACACTTAGTGACCTTCTCATTAGGTCATTAGGAAGTGAATATTTTGCAGGTTTTAGTGACATGAGATGAAGCCCTGCCCCTAAAAAGCTTCATAATTCCCTATAGTTGCAACAAGATGGCAGCTAAGCACTACTTTTGTCGAAATAAAGCCCTGCAACTCATTTCAATATTTATAACAGTCTTTAAAAAAGTGCTGTTTTATTCCTCTGATGGGATGTTCCTTACCCTCGGCGACTCTGTCCAGCACCACGGTGATCTTCTCGTCATCCAGCAGGCGTTTCTTCAAGAACTTGACAAAGACGCCGTTGGTGAAATCGCTGGAGCTCAGCTCAAAAGCTTCAGCATCTTGGCACCTTTCCACAACACAACTTTTACTTTTTTTTTTTTATCCCCCGATGGGGAAACGTGAGGGAGATTCAAACTCACGTGGCGTATCCAAAGACAATGTTAGCGGTCACCCTCAAGACGACATTGTGCGTGCTGTCGTCATGGACATTCCTGGAAATGATGGTTTGATTGCTGGTCAAGGTGTCCAACTCTGATTTATTGACTAGGTTGTGAACCCCACCGCTACATAGTGGCTCATGATGTATTTATTTATTTATTTTGGCAAGGACTCACCTCTTCCTGCACATGTCAAGCAGGAAGACATTGAGGCCCGTCTCCTTCTCCTGCATCAGCTTGAGGATGCTCTGCACGCACAAGCAGTCGGCCGAGCGGTACGGATTGGGTGCGTCCACCGGGACCATAAAGCTGTTGCCGTAGTTTTCGTAGCCGTGGCCGGCGTAATACAGCAAGCCTGCCGACGAGAGGCCCGCAATCACCCTGACATCCCGAACGCGAGACCTGGGCGGAAATGTACCGTAGACTCCTTTATGGAGCAGCAGCAGGAACTCGTGGACAGCGTTGCGCATTTCCAACTCGGTGAGGTCCAGCAGGGAGACCACCTTGAAGTCCAGCTGCCGTAACACGTTAGTGAGGTCGTATACGTCCACCATGGGGGCTTTGAGTTGCGGGTGGTTCTGGTAGGACAGGTTGCCTATCAGCAGGGCGACCTTGTCCGTTGCTGTGTTGGGGGAAAGACAAAGTTGGATTAAAACACGCGAGTTATGATCACCGTCGCCTGGTTTGGATTTTAAAGTGATTATTTTGGCAGATATGTGGAACAACGCTCACCATGTAGTTGCTCAGGTACACTGTTTAGGAGGAAATCAGTGGAACCTAAAAAAAAAAACACACAAAAGGCAGCAGAAGCAGATGAAAGCAAGAATATACATGAATTATTACATTTGTGTATAGTGAATGGAAATACCTCCTCCAATGGCATAAATGTCATCTAGGATTGAGAAGAAAACACAATTAGAACTTGGCGTGATGAGAATTTATTTTTACACTTGAAATGTAAAAGCAATAGACACAAAATATTAGGAACAGCTCTCAGATTGACATATTGTATGCATGATTATCTTTTAGTAAGTACTGCCAGGTGTACCTAATAAAGTGGTCATGTCTGTGACATCAGCCTCACCCCTCCTTTCCCTTATTGACCTCCCCCTCAAAGAACCCTCCGTTCATGCCATGGGTTAAGTATCACTGACCACGTGGACCCATCACATGGTTTGTGCAATTTTCCCCACAAATGTCAAAATACACTAAATTGCACAGTATGCGTTGTGATTGCAACTAGGGTGTGTAACCTTAAGACTCTACCTTCGGAGCACTCCATTGGTCCTGAAATCTGCACCGGTGCACTTGGAGCTTTTAGCCAAAAACACAAATAAGCATTTAGATGTCGTTACAGAAGTAGTTGCGTTTAACAGGCTGGCTGACGTACCGATCAAGACCTCCACCTCGCTGGTCCACGTCCTCTCGCCTCCACTAATGATCCTGCAGCGGTACTTTCCCTGGTGGTCCTGCGTGGCGTTTGGGATCTTAAGCAGAAACGCAAAGTCAGACGGGCAAACACTACATTGAAATTTTCTTTGGAGTTAGCAATCCCAAAGTGTGTATGATAGCGTGTGGGAACATTTTGGTGGAGTGTGTGAGAAGCAGTCAATTGTGTCTCTTATAGCTCACAGTGAGTTTCCTCTTGGTGGCACCTGGAAGAGGCACGCCGTCACAGTACCACTGATAGTGAGGGATGGGGCAGCCCGCTGCGCCGCACTCCAACTGTAGGGCGGCGCCGGCCAGCAGCCGCTGCGGGCGAGGCTGGAGGGCCACCTCCAGATGACCATCCGAAGACTGGCGGGTGTAGCCTTCCGGCAATATGGATAAATTGATGCAAAGAATAGATGGTAGCTGAGAGGTAAGAGTTACTTCCCACCACTGGTCACATGATCACACAGTGCTCATCAAGGGCTCACCGCTCGACACGGACACGTCCAGGACGTCCACTTGAGCCCACTGACTGAACTGGAAGGATTCGCCGCAGTTGACACGGCAGATGTAGAAGCCGCCGTCCTTCACGTGGACGCCGTTGATAGCCAAGTCAGCCGTGGAGCCGTTTGGCACCTGCGGTGGAACACACACGAGAAAAAAACATCAGGGTAACACTTTAGGTGGCAACATTTGAATTGTTGATTTTCCAGATGGACACTATGACAAGTGACACAAATGGACCGTATCCAGTTAGAGGTGTGAGTGCAACAGGTGGGACTGACCTCCTCCTTGGACTTGAACCACTGGTACTGCACTGGCGAGGGGCCAACAGCTTGGCAGCTGAGGTGCAAGTTGTGCCCACACAGCAGCGACACCGATTGTGGCTGGGTGATGATCTGCAAGGCTGAAAAAAGAAGTCATTCCTAAAGCTGACCATAAAAATGACCGTGGGTGGTTTGGAGCGTACCCGGCGCTTGGAGGCAGTGAAGGGCCTCCGCGTTGGCCAGTGCGCGAAGGAAGTCCATCAGCTGACCGCATGTGCAGCCTCGCTCCGCTAGCAGCATCAGCAGCATGTGGCTCGGACTGCCGTCGGGCTGCAGGACCTTCAGAGAGCACATCTCCAAGTTGTCTGCACTGAGGAGACATTTCGAAAGGGGGCACATTATGGAAAATCAACTCATGAATAACTTGGAGTTGAGTCTCCAGAGAAAAATACAACCCAACCCAGCTGCCTCTTTCTGGAGTTGAAAACAAATCCAGTACCAGTATTTGGTTTCTATGTACCTGAGTCTGAAGCGCCGGTCCTGGGCCACAATCTCTCCGAGTCTTCGCCATCCATTGCCGGGGCTTCGGTCCAAAACGTCGCACAGCCTCTTCCACTCTTCGTTGAGCGGGTTGAGCTTGACCGACCGCTCCGGAGTCGCCGCCATGATTTAGAGTCACAGAGTTGTTGATTTTAGACCAAAGAAAAGAAAGTTACACAAGTCATCTTGAAGACAGGCGACAAGTGGGTTACTTCCGCGAAATAACCAATCAAACAAGTGATGCGGCCACGCCCACTTTGGGCTTTGACCCACAATAAGATCGTCTAATCGTTGAGATGACTCACTACAGAAACGAAGGCGAGGATGCAGGGTCGTGTTGCGCTCTGGTTTTTCTTTTGGTCAGCCACCTTGCTGTCAAAATTCTTACGCTTACGCACGCAAGAGAAAGCATTTCACTTGTGTGTATAAAAGTATGTTAGGGTTGTGAGAGGTGTATTAAACTCGTAAAAATGCACGGTTTGGGTGGAGGCAAGCGCTTGTCTTCCTAGACGATATCGGTTGTTGGCAGGTACGCTCCACGCGTTGCCGGGCGAGAAAAGGCTTGTCCTCCCCATCCACCCACTCACCCAGCCGCGTTCCGGTCCGCCTCTATGCAGCTCAACGTCGGCATGATTGTTGTGCCCGACGCGCTGTCTTTTCCATAAGCGCTGGATTTTCCATGACGGGCTTGGAGGTGAGTTAAAGCGAGATATTAACTTTTGCTATTCAATTCAGAATGTTTTGCAAGGGGCAAGAATACAACAGCAAAGTAAATTCTCCCTGAAAGCAAAGTAAAATTATTATTTTTTTTGCTCAGAGAAGTAGTGTGAATGTTTTAATGAGAAATTAAACACAAAATATTTAATTGGGAGAATTTTTTCTCTCTCAAAAATGCAATGTTTCACATAAAATAATGAAAATATGAATAAAATACAAAATAACAGCTTGGCTGCTTTAAGATCACTTAAGTAGCTGAATAGAAATTGAATTTCTACTTCTACCAGCCCTTTTTAAAAAAAAAATCAGTTATCTGTAATTCTTTACAGCATGTGCATTTTTGTCACCTCTGCAGTATTGTACAAAACAATGCCACCTGTTTGCCCTTCACATGCCTTTTACTTATTTGTACTCCAAACACTGCAACAAGCCAAGTCACATTATGTTAACCACAAAGGTGTGTGCTAATGTTTTTTTTTCCCAACAGGTGACAGGATGAAGCGGGACACGTGCGTGGCCACAATCATAATGTTGCTGCTTTCGGTTGTCCATTGCAACAGTCAGTTGGTTTATTTTGGTAACAGCGGTTCTAAAGCGAGGCTTCTTTTGACAGAAGAGACCTTTTTCTCTTATTCATGCTTTGCAAAAACATTTGAATATGATTTGGGCAAATATGTGATCAGGCCAACAAAGTTCGAAGTCGGAGGAAGTAAAAACATGCATAGTCTTACCAAAAAAAGACCATACCTCCCAATGAAGCACAATGGTGCCAGCACCTTTTTTTCTTTTCTTCCTTCAGCCTTAACTGGGGCTTTAATCAAGGTAGAGGCAATTATGAACATTCCCAAATAGCAGTCAGCGTTAGCATTAATCTTCAGGATTGTTCTGCAAAGAAAAACATGACCAAAAAAGCCTACTAGAACATCTGAACTTGATATGACATCCATCAGAGCCACTTTAATTGCAGTGGTGTGTTCACACCCTTTTATAAGTTTAAATTGGTTAATTCTAAACACAGCCAGTTGTAAGAGGGTGTGCGCACTTATGCAACCACATTTCCTCAGATGATTTTTACTTCTCTTAAAAATATCCACCCCTAATTAATTGTTTAAAGATCACATGGAAAAAGTTGGATTGGAAAACACCTTAACCATTGTGTTTGTCGTGCACTGGTTTCCAGACAGGTCTCCACCGGGTAAACCGGTACTGCTTGGTTGCCGGTCCCCCGAGAAGGAGACGTTCACCTGCTGGTGGGAGCCAGGTGTCGACGGAGGACTTCCCACCACACATCGCCTGTACTACCAGAGAGAACGGTCAGAAGGTTTCCCTTTCAGTCTGCGTGTGTTGTAGCATCATATTCAAGTGTGCGAAATTAAATAAATGACTACTGTTTTGTTATTTAATTTAAAAAAAACCAAAAAAACTATAATACATACATTTGTAAAATACATTACAAATGTCAACTGATATTGACATTGATGACTGCAATTTTGCTTTTAATGGCCAACATTGTTTGTCCAGATTGGAGGGGACACACGAGTGTCCAGACTATAGCTCGGCTGGAAACAACACCTGCTTCTTTGACAGAATCCACACGTCCATTTGGGTTGACTACTTCTTGACAGTGGTGGCCTCCAACGCCCTGGGGAACGCCACTTCAGACGTCTTAAAGATCGACGTCATGGAAATTGGTGAGCCTTGGGGAAAAAACAAAACAAAAAAACAACAGTTGGATGAATTAGGCGAGTCTTGAATCCACTTAATTTGATCCTTAAGTATTAATCAACGTGACAATCTTGTTTAGAGAAACCCAAAATGTTCCACGATGGAATTTAGCGATTCCTATTCCAAAAATTTTAATATTGCTTATGAATCCGATTTCTTTTTGAAACTTTTACCAAACATTTCTGATTCCCATCCCAAGCTGGTTGTATTATCTCAAAGTTGCTAAAAATATTCATTTCTTGTAGTACTGACTTCTCACCTCAACAAAATCGGCAACGTTCCATGTCAGGTGTATCTGAAAGTAATCATGGAAGAGTATTTTGACAAACAGCCATTCACTTTCTATTGACGATTGCTTAATCGTGGTGTACGTCGACTCTAATGGTTGCTGTGGTTTTATTAGCCCATGCAGCTTGCCAAGAACAGTGGAAAATTACAGCGTGACAAGGAAGAGAAATCAAGCAGAATGAAGCAGAACTGGTCTGTAAAGGGTGTTAAACATGTTGAACATCTGATGACAAAAATCCCTTTGTTTTGGTTTTGTGATAACGTCAAGTGCACGCGTTAACGGGGCATTTGTGTCCCGGCCCCCCGAGGGATGCTTTCTTTAAACTCAAACCACTTGGTAAAATCAAAATAAACGAGCTTTGGCCAGACGAAACAACTGGTTAAAGTTTTGCCGCGCATGGTTGCAACATTTCAGTGAAGCCTGACACACCTGAACACGTCACGCTCTCGACGGAGGACCGAGTTGAAAGTCAGAGTCTGCACGTGAGCTGGGAGCATCCCGGGAACGTGGACATCAAGTCCGGCTGGGCCACGCTGGAATATCAGATAAGAGCCAGAGAACAACGAGTAGGAGACAACAACAACTGGAAGGTAGGCAATAATTAGGTCAGTGTTCCCCAAGCTTATTGAGCCAATTTTTAAATTGGAAAAATCTAGAATCCACAGACACAATATATTTTGGAGACTAAATTAAACCCTGACGTGATAAAAATGTTTTGTTGGTCTTCCTACTGTTCTTTGCTTATCTCCACCACCATTTTGTGACTGTTGTGTGTGGTGGTGTCATTTTCTAGGAGTATAAGGCCGGGACACAAACCCAATTCACACTCTACGGCGTTCATCCAGGGTCGGTGTTTGTGGTCCAGGTGCGGTGCCGACTGGATCACGGCTCCTGGAGTTCGTGGAGCGAAGCCTCCTACATGAAGATCCCTAACAGTGCGTGAATCTGTCTTTGCTTTGACTCAAGACAAACACTAATTGATCGATCAGTTGAAGTGTTTTTTATTTTCCTGTAGGTATTCGGAAGGAGAAACCCTTTTGGGTGTTAGTTTTGGCTCTCTCTTGCTTTTTGTTTCTCGCAGCACTTTGGCTCATGGTCTTGAAGAGGAAAAGGTACGTCTCTTCTTAATATCGCTACCCCTTTGCCAGTTCTCAGTCTTAAGCCTCTTGACCCCACATTTGTACCTGTTTTCTTCAGCGTGATACGGCGTCTGCTTCCGCCTGTTCCTGCTCCAAAGATACGAGGGGTTGACTTCCAGTTGGTCAAGGTTCTTGTTTCAAAATAATCCTGCGCTCCTCTCCAAATTAAAGTCATAGCGTAAATGAATTAACACCAAATTTTCCATCCAGAGTGGGCAACCCGAAGACCTCGCCAGCGCGTTGATCATCCACCAGGACTTCCTTCCTGCGGTGGCCTGGAAGGACTACATGGTCGACTACTTAATTGTGTCGGATCATACGGCTCAGCAGAGGTGCTCGGTGAGTTCGGCCTGCTTCAGTTCCGACTACCAACTTAAGGACAACCGAGCAGAGCAGAATTTGAAGATGCCGCCTGCTGTCAACCGGGAAGATGGCTGCGGTGATTTTTCAAACCACAGCAGCTATGTGCACATTGAGACACATGCCGGGGTGGAGTTGGACTACACCAGAGTCAAAGACGTGACATCCGACAACGTCGTCCTCCTCGAGAACATGGAGGTTCTCAGACCGGAGAAAGTCCCTGAGGAATATAGCAAGATGGTGGACAGTAAAATGCTGTTGCTTCAGAAAAAGAACTTCCAGTTGGAACGTCACAAGAAGCTGCCGCCCACACACTCTCGTATGGATTGCGACAACGGATACGTAGACGCCATCCTGACCCCACCTTTCGGGAAAACGTCTTCAACCTATTGAAGTTTGATACAGGATGGATTTGTTTTTAGTATCAAGACTTTTGGTGCCCCAACTCAACATCGTGTTGATCTGTGTCTTTTGGTTGGAAATTTGGTAATTCATTTGTGGAAAGAATAATAAGTAACAGAGGAGTGGGTAGGGGGGGTACGTCACCTCATGCCAAAATGTAATTTATTAATTGGAATCATTGAAAATAGGTAGTCAATCTTCTCAATCTTTCATCACATATGGCCTGTCGTTACATACACTCGTATACATATTAGTTTCTTTTTTTGAACAACTAATAAATAAAAATCACAAGGTACGTGTCTCTTTTTGCAGTCAAATAAAGGCAAAATATTTTGTCATTCACTTCATATTGCGGGATTATTTGTACGTTATGCCACTTGTTTGGTCCTAAGAAGTGAAAAGAAAAGTTAACATAAAACAAACTCAAAATCACGATTGAAAGTCAGTAGTGTCATTATCAAGACGTGAAAAAGTAAAAGAAAATTAGCTGGTTTTGGGGGCATGAGCTACTAGGTAAAAACTAAATGGTTGGCATTTGACGCTAGTTTGGAGATGGGCAGATAAGTAAGTGCAAGTGGTAGAAAGGTTTCAAAAAAACGTTGCCGCGTCTGGCATCTCTCAGGAACTAACTCAGGAACTTTAGCTGTTCTTAAAACTTAGTCTTGCTTATAAATATTGTTCGACTTCTGGACCGTCTACCAATTTAACTTTAAAGGAAACAAACTGTGCATTTTTCGCCCAACATTTTAAAACGTTTTGCAGGTGTCAACAGCAAATCATCTTTTTTTTGACACTACGACATGATTTCATCCAAGTGGAAATAAGAATTACAGCAGTCAACCAATCCCATGATGTAGTCACCCCACGCACCCCCACCCCACCCCCCCACTCTGAGCAAGAACATCGAACCTGGTAAATTAAATCCTGTCCTATTGTCGTGAGAAGCTCACCGCAGTCGCCACTGTCAACTGGTCTCGTCTTCATTTTCTTCGTTACATTCACTGGGCCACGTGTCAAAGTTCAATGACTTGTAGCTGGACTCCTTCTCGAGCAGCTTCCTCCACAGCTGCCCTGGGAGGAGAACATTCATCATGAATTCTGCCATTCGGCTCCTTGTCAGAGAACAGCAAGTTGTTCAAAAAAGTACTTAATAGTTACTTAGTTTTAATTCGTTTTTCGAGAAGATTTGCTAGTTTTTATCTTTTTTGGAAAATGTTCAGTATATATTTTTAGTTTTATACATAGATGCCTTTACGTTACGTACTGTATTCCGGCTCCTGAGACTCTGGCTCTGACTCCTCGGGCTGAATCAGCTTGGCGGCACTGTGCTCTTCAGAGAAGTTTCCGTCGCCGCACTCCGCCTGGACGGACTGCTCCACGCTCACTAGCATCTCCTCGTACGCTCGCCTGGCCTCCGAAGACAACTCGATCATCTGGTGGTAGTAGTCCTGTGGGGTCAGAAGCGCTACTTACTGAATATCCATAACATAGGAATTAAAATAGACTGTCACATCCATGCTCGCTTGAAATTCTATTTATAGCAATATATATTTTTTATGGGTTTTGCAGTAAAACATAAAAGATGCTTAAAGGATGTGGGAGGGGTCAAACATTGATCTATATTTGAATAGTACCACATTTCAGGTAAGACAGGTGGATCTGGAACGTAGCTCCTACGATGAGTTCACTGACCTGTGCGCCATCATAGTTGAAGATGCCCACCAGGCTGACGGGCACCACCTTGTTGACGCAGCGCCCCAGCGCCCTGCGAGAGAGGGCGAAGACGAACGGCACCTCCTGTTCGCGGCACGTGTCGATGATTTTGTGGAGTGCCTCGTCCAGGCCCCCTGAAAACGTGAACGGACCACTGATATCATCAGATAGAGGGGCATAATAAAGAACAAAATCTCAGATTTTCTTCCAACTTTACCTCAGAACAAGCAACTTTTAGTTCTGGTAGACTTTACGCATACAAAGGTCTGAGCAGACCTGAATGGCGCTTACTAGGTCCACAAAGTAGCAAGAACGAAATGTTCCTAGAACTTCAGGTGTCAATGCAAAGCAAAAAGCTTGAGGAAGGGACACACAGTTGTACCTTTGGCCTGGACGCGCTCGCAGTTGGGCGAGATGATGACGCACTTGACCTTGTGGAGTTTGAGGTGCTTGAGGACCTCCCGCAGGCCCATAACGACTCGGCGCTTCATGCGAGCCTTCATGGGGTCCTTATGGTAGAGGCGGTCCTGGAAGCGGATCAGCTCCTTCAGCAGAGACGTCACGCACTGGTCCACCTCTTTGCTGAGCATCTGGCTGCAGTATCTGAATGCCACAAAACATCACGCAATGTGTCACAAACAAGCAAAGAAGAAGAGAAGCTCCATTTCTCCTCACTCTCTGAACTTCCTGCTGTGAATTTTGGGTCGATCTGGCACAGTGACGGACAAGTCGAGCTGTATAATCTGCTGCTCGTCAGCTTGCACTCGATCGGATTGTCCGTCACCCTCCCTTGACGTTTCGTTTGCTGGCTGCTCGTCACTTCCCGAAACAGCACCGGCGTCCTCGTCTGACAAGAAATTGAGGAACATGGGTGGGTTTCACCAAAAAGATGGTTTATGACCCAAAGTGACAAAAAGGAGCTTTATGTGAAAAGAAAAGACATGCAGAAAAGTGACTTGGGAAAGTGGATTTAAAAAAAACAAACAAAAAACAAACCTGGGTTAATGTTTGTTTTGATTTCATGTTTATTGTGAACAGAGATGAGGACCAACCTGTCAGATTAGCGTCACACTGTTCCTCGTCTTGTGCCGGATCAGTGGTGACCGTTGAATCGTTTTCAGGTAGCACCCCTCTTTCCTCCAGTAAACGTCGCTGCTTTCTCTCCTCTCTTTCTTTGAGGATGACCTAAGGATGACAAAAATTATGCCCAAATACATTTAGAATGTGTTCACAAAGTGCGTTATAACAAACACAAATGTTTGCTGCAAATGCGCATGTAGAAAAACTTAAGAGCATATTTTGTTGAAAGAACCTTTTTAAGAGCAGTGGGTTTCTTGGCTTTGGGCACCTCTCTCTGCTTGCCTTTCTTCACCAGGGGGCTTGTGGAGTCCAGCGGGTTGTGCGCAATTTTTTCCTGCTGCCTGGGTGTCTTTTTCTGGACCGCCGTTTGCTTGTGGATGACAGGAAGTCCTCCGACCACTAGAGGGCGAGATTGAAATGCACTGCTGGTTGCAATGTTCCAAATGGCTTGCACCTGGAGCACGAATTTCACCTGAAATGACGTTGTGCTTGACTTGCTGAGATTTCTGCTTGTTTTCCAGGACAGACAGCATGTTCCCGATGTCCAACTGCACGGGAGCTTTGCTCTTCTTCCCGGACGTCTTCTCGGCTTTCTGGGAATTCATGAAAAATATAACAACTTTATTTTACCAATGGTACCTTGACTGTTCCCCAACGTGAATAAGTATGCTAAAATGATGTATCTTTTTATTTATGTGTTAAAAATACCTTTTTCATATTTGTGAGAGGAAAATCCTCACCTGTCCTTTCTTTGCTGCCTCTGTCGATGGCGTTCTGGTAGCATCCTTGCCCCAGTTTGGGACCATTTCACCCTGTTCACTTTCCTTAGTTTAAAAAAAACATTTTTTTTTCTCAGTTAGTTCGTGCCAAGATTGTATGAAATGTCAGATGGATCACACGTGCGTTGGCCCTCACTGCATTGGCTTTTCCAGAGTTTCTATTGCTTGCCGGTCGAGGAGACAAAATCTGAGCTGGAGCCAGACCCGGAAACTCCTCTTCATCCTGAACAATATTGAGCCAATCTTCCATTAGCAATCCACATCCTCAGGTGATTATTTAACATTAACCATCACAGACCTTTTAACAACCACTTGATGTGTTTTAAAATTGCCAAAAGCCACCAAAATTCATTTAACTGTATCGAAGTCAAAGGCAAGATTCACCTCAAATTTTGGCGGCTCCTGTTGGACCGTTGACTCTTCTGCCTCAGCTTCCATGTTGGCGGCATCTGCCTCTTTTCCCTTCTTCTTTTTCTTCCGTTTTTTCCTCCCTGCCGCTGTTCCCTCTCCTGGCTGCTGTCTGTCTGTTTCCTCAGTCTGCAAAAGGTGAAGGCAACACTATGTGTCGCGTTGGAAGCAGCAAGCGGCATTAGAAAATGGCAAGTTTACCAGCACAACAGTCTTTTCCTTCTGAGAGGCTTTTGGGGGGGGCTGCGAAGCAACATTAGCCCATGATGTAACTGTGGGGTGGTTTGTGGGGCTAGCGGGGATGTGGCTGTTGGGTTGTCTGAGCTCAGGTACAGTCGGGGATCCTCTCATGGCTGTCTGTGTAATATAAAAAAATACAGAAAGGGTCTAAGTTGCTGAGGAAAAAAAACATGTTATCCTTAATCCAAAGTACCTGGTGTTGCACTTCGGCCCAGGGAGGGGTTGACTTTGAGGAAGGCCGGCGTCTCTCCGCCATCGCTTTTGGCCCCTGGCTGTCTTTGAGAGCGTGCGAGGGTCTGGAATCCAACTGCGGGAAGTCTGACATTTTCACCTCAAATTGGGCCAAGTCGTCCTGAGCGGGTTTTGCTATCCTCAGCGATCTGGAATCCCTAAAACCTGTTTACAAGGCAGGCATCCAATCATGTCTCGGTAACCATTTGATAAATTACTCATACCCCGATTTGACGCTTTGATTTTCAAAAAATGGTTAAACAATAAAATTGATCAAAATTGCAATTTGTGAAAAAATACCTCTTCTAGTGTTTTAAACGTTTAAATCGGGTCAATTTGGGTAGCAACACATTAGGATGTAACAAATAAGAATTACTGGATTACCTCTTCTTTGTGTGTTCCCTGAGTTGTTACGCACAATGCCGCTTTGAACAAAGGGGTCATTGCTGTTTGTTGTTGCCTGTGGAGGTTCACATGATTCTGAGTCAACAGTTTATTTAAAAGATACAATTACATGCAATAAAAGCATTGTGGACAAGTTTTTGCTCCAATTTAAAACGTGCTTTCCTGACATGCTGTCCTCAAAACAGTTCCATTTCATTTTGTGGGGCAGTATCAAACCCAAATTGTGAAATCACAATCCAGCAAAATTCAAAAGTGCTCACTTAATAAACACATTTTGGACCATAAAAAGATTTACTTGGTTGTGTAATTTCACTCTTGAAGGATGGACGACTAACCTTTGCTCTCCAGGACAAGTCGCCGCCATTAATGTTTGACGGAGGGTTCCGGTTCGATGGCTGGCTGCTTTAATCCAAAAACAAGAGACAGAGAACATGATTTGATTTATATGATACATATTTACCTTTTTTAGGCATTTAAATTATATGATAGAACGTTTTGCGTTCGTCTTGATTACTCGACATTCTCCTCTGACCCAGCGTTGGAAAATGTTCAACAGGGTTCAGTTTTGGGGACCCTGCTGTTTGCAGTTTTCAGCTCAACATAACAAAAACTATCTTCTTTTACTGCTATGCGTTTGACTAACGCTTTTCAATGCCATATTTAATGGGTGCGCCTACCCTCTTGGCTCGTGTTGGAAAAGGTGGGGGTTTGAGAGGATCACATGACGGTTCGAGCTGCTGCGTTGCTGCCCAGCTGACTCGGTTCTCCTCCCCGAGTGACATGTCGGCTCAGCAGGTGTCACTTCGCCCTCCTGAATAAGTGGAAATAAAACCGTACGCATCATTTAAAATAAACAAATATAAATGAAAATGCTTCACATGCTACATTTGTTGTATACTGGCAGCCATTTTAAATGCTTTATATCAGCACAAAGCTCATTCAAAACTTTAGTGAACGAACAGAAAGTCAACTCATCCACGTGAAGAATATTTTAATTTGCTCTCAAATCAAACGAACAGACGTTTAAAGTGAGCAAACTTTGCTGTGTTTCGTGAAAGCACTTCAGCCACTAGTCTTAGCTCCTCTTTTTCTCCCTTAAAAGTTAGCAACGCTACAGCTAGCTACGAGCCAGCACGCTAGCTCAACGTAACCGCCGTATTTTCCTTTCCTTTATCTACCTTCTCCATCTTCCAGTTGTCCCTTTTTACGTCGTCACGTCAGTGTAGAATCTCTTAAAGTCCGTCGCGGTGCTGTCATTGTCCACGTAATTGAAATTGGGAAGTTAGTTCGGGTATCATCCAAGCAAAGCTTCTAAGCAACGAGCGTTACGAGACCCACGGCGTGTTTACATGCTGTTGAGCCGGCGGATGGCGACACGCAGAGGCAGCGCCATGTACTGCACCCACGTTTAATGCGAAACACTTCAAATTCGGAGTACAAAAAATATATCCTTTCAGTTTCCCCTAGATTTTATATATATATATATATATATATATATATATATATATATATATATATATATATATATATATATATATATATAAAATTGTTTTGAAATAATTATTTTTTTAAAGTAAAATGAAACAAAAACGTCCCAAAAACTTGTCATACATTTTCTATTACATTAATGATCATCTTAAATCGATAAAATTTTAACTGTTTGAAATCTTTGATTATACAGTATAACATATTTAAAATCAAAATATAAGTGTTTTTTTAAAAAAAAGTTTTTACTAATTTTAATGAGAAGAAAATAGATTTCTTTTAAGGCACCTAAACCGTGTGTGACTTTTTTAAAGTGACAAAATAGTACAGTATAAAAGATTTCAACACACATTCTTCCTCTCCTCTCGTTGGCCTTGTTGCTCTTCTTGTGAGGCTCCCTCACAAATGAGCAGATGTAAACATGAAGACATTCACGGTGTCACAATGAGCAGAGATGAGCCGTCGTCAGGCGCCGGTTAGCAGAATCAGAGGTATCACAAAGGATGCTGACGTGACGAGGAAACAGATCTGTGCCCCAGCCAGCCAGTAAACTAAAAACAAAATGGTTATAAAACAAATTTGTTACACACATATGGCAGACAGAAGCTTATAGTTACCAGATGATGACACAATTGGGCCCAGAGCTCTTGCCAGAGCACCCAGACTTCGTAGGATGCCCATTACTGTGCCTTTCTGACTGGCCGTCCCTGGGGGAAGGATCAAATATTGAAACTATTGCAAAAGTTTTCTAACCTTCATACTAACTTAAAAAAAAAAAAAAGACTCACCATGTTCAGAGACAAGTGTTGATAAGCACGGGACCACCACTGCTGCCGCTACAATGAAAAGAGCAATGCATCTAATAATGTACTACAAAAAGTACTAGAGTGGGGCAACAATTGTGAATTATTCTCACCAAAGGAATAGAGCGCCAAGCCCACGTAAAGCATCGTGACGTTCCACGAGAGTCCAATGAGAATAAACGCTGGGATGAGTGCAGCGATGGCCTGAAAAGTGGAGACACGACCTAAACATTGTGCTCACTACTGCAAATCAGGAAAGCAAAGAGTTGGGAAAAGA
The DNA here is from genome assembly GCF_024217435.2 of Syngnathus scovelli. Classification (NCBI taxonomy): domain Eukaryota; kingdom Metazoa; phylum Chordata; class Actinopteri; order Syngnathiformes; family Syngnathidae; genus Syngnathus; species Syngnathus scovelli. The sequence continues at coordinate 21,092,512 of NC_090849.1, forward strand.
ATGGCCCGGCATCAACATTTGCCAGATACATGTGTATCCGAATAGAAGGTATTTTCCAGATGTTCTGACTAAAGCTCCTACTACCATGCGGACAGCTCTGACGTGGTGTCCAGGTTTAATTCTGCGTGCGTATCCGCCCTGGATGGATGCCATGATTATGCCGATGAAGAAGAACATCTTTCCTTGTTCCATGCTGTTGAAGTATAAAACGAGAAAACTGTTTAAAAAACAAGAAGGTGCATTTCTTGCACAAGTGGTTGCGTAATGGTGTGCAGACCTAGTGAAGTGGAAGCGTTGGTGCGTGAGGAAACTGAGCGTGAACTCCAGGCCGGAAAATAGGAAGAGGTAGCAGAAATAAACCCGACCCAACGCTTTCAGCCTCTGCATTCCTGCCGAGACAGTTATGAAGGATGCCACAGTTGCCCAACTGAACTTGATATAAAAATGAAAAAGTCAATTTCCCATAATCTGTTACCTCTTAATTTACTAACGTACATGTAAAAACATTAGACCATACAATGGTACTGTATTTACTTTGTTCTGTAGGTGGATCTTTGGTTCTCGTGACAGCAGAGAAATTGAACAAGGCCTCCGGGCTGAGCAGGTCTCGAAAGTCCCCAAAGCCAGAATGGGAACCCTGGAATGAGATTGTAAAAAAAAAAAAAAATCATAAAACAATAGAGTTTGCAATATCATACAGAGTTTTCATTCAACGGTGATTAATTATAGCTTCACAAACTTTTCAGCTAGAACAGGTTCCGATAATGGGCTATTATTTTTTTTCAGGGAAGAGTGTCCAAATACTTTTGTCAATCCAACCAACGAGTGTGGGTGGCTGAATGGTTGCATTTCCCCGACTGACCTTGGCATGCGCTGAAAGCGTTTCAGGCAGCATGAACCAAATGAAAACCAGGTCTGCGACGCTGAATGCCAACGCCAGCAAGGCCGGCGTCTGGAAGAAGACGTGCCCCGAGGTTTTGGCCAAGTACGCCCCCATCAGAGGTCCCGCGGTGAAGCCCACCGAGAAAGCCACGCCAATCATGGCCTACAGCAAAGGACACAAGGTAGATGTGGAAGACCTAGCATAAAATGCACTTGAGGTGTGCATATGTGCGTGCACGTACCATCCCGCGGTTCCGAGCTTTGGGGTCGGCTAAATCGGCCACGATGGCGGTGCAGAGGCTGACGTTGCCCTTACACACTCCTGCGATCACTCGGAACAAAAGGAACATGGCGAAGCTTCGGGACAGAGCCCACACCACGTAGCCAGACATGATCCCCATCTGCATTCACAATTAAGTGACCAACTTGGTTTGGAAAAAACTAAACACTTAACCCAATAAACGCAGCAAAGGGCTTACCGTCGTAAGGAGGAGTAAAGGTCGCCTGCCGTAACGATCCGACAGAGCTCCGGTGATGGGAGATGACAAGAACTGCAGCAGGGAAAAAAGTGAGCCGATCAGACCTGAAAAGCACAGCGAAGAAATGAAGCAAATATTCTGTACCTGATCACGTTATTTATTCGAATACCTCCGAACAGGACACTATTGTACTTCTTTTCCATAGGAATTCCAAGCGCCTCTCTGAAGATGTCCACAGCACTCTGCAGTGATTGATAGGCCCCATCCTGTCGCACAAAACATCATGAGGACACACAACGAGGAAAACCAATTGACTGAAATGTGAGACGAATTGGGCCACAAAAGCGCTCTTTATTGACAAGAAATTTGTGACAACTGTTTTCAAGCACACTTAAGAGTCTTCTTTTTGTTTCCTCGTGTACGAGAAAGGATGGCCCACTCACCCCAGTGTGCGCGTAGTGGTCCAGGATGGAGGGCAGGAGAGGTAGGATGAGGGTGAAGCCGAGCAAGTCCAGCAGCAAGAGGACGAAGACCACAAAGATCACCCTTGACGAGGACAACGCCACATCCTTGGAAGCTTTGTTGGCGTCGGACATTCTTCACGCTGATTTAAGATTTAAAAAAAAACGTCTGGAGGACAAATAAAAAAAGAAAAAGGCCATGAAAAATGAAAGCTCTATGAGATTGATGTAACTACTGGTAAAACTTTATACCTTACTTCTCAATCCACACAGCTTTATTTTTTTTTTAAATAATTTAAAATAGTGGTACCTTGACTGAAACACTCATAAAGCTCAAGAAGTTCTTGAAGAACAAACTGTTGGCAAGTTTAACAGAACAGGTTAATTTAGATTCAGATTGTGCGTTTACAAAATGGGTGGTGTGTTACTCCAGAGGCATTCGTGTAAAAAAGATAAAAACTTTCTCAATTCCCCTTCCTACAAGAAATAATAAAAGTGGTGAAGCATCCATTTGATCAATTATCTCAGGAAATCAGTGAACAAAAGGCTGTAAATACTCGTAAAACATTTGAGTGATTTAATAATCAACTCAAACGAATGGTATTTAAATACTGTTTTCATAATAAATCCAATTTTTATCTCAAAACGAATGGGAAAAGTTCCATGGAGCCTTCTCCACCGACGTCATTCAGCATCTTTCCTCCGCCTCGCCGACAACACACGGACAACAAATAATTTCGCATCTGGAATACTTACATTGTGTTGTAAATTGACTGATTAACTTTTCCGTGTGACCGACGGAACCGACTTCTTAGATAGACTCTTCGTTTTGTACGTCCATTATTATTATGAGGAAATCCCGCACCAGGAAGCGGTGTCGGTTTACAATGGACTACACCAGTGGTGTCGTCATCGTGCACACTCGGAAAGTGGCGTTCACCAAAATTTGGAATTTGCAAAATCTATCGAATAGCTCCGTGTCGTAGTGCACACGGACGCCAACGAAAACGAGATATTTTATTTTTTTATGAACCGATACATCAGTGTATCCTTGAAATTCTAAATCATTTCCAATCTGCTGCATTGATTTCGTAAGAACACATGAATAGATTAGATCATAATTATCAAATGATATAAAAAAAAATATAAATGACTGGGAAGAACTCAGAATGATCCTAACATACACATAACTGAGAAAAAATAAAAGAAAAAGTAAAATTTTATTGTACAAAACATTCAAATTTATTTAATGACCAAATATATAAAACAGATAAAATAAAACCAAATAAATGTCAGAACACAAATCATTTGTGTTTTAAGACGAGACACCAGGAAGGCACAATGTCGTGCACCGCTTGAATGCAACATATGACTAGTTTGTTTGTTTTTGTCCATGAAAACAAAAATCTAATATTAGGTTTTTTTTTTTCTTTTATACAGTAGTATTGTTCTATAAGTGTTTTTCACATGAAAAAACACCAAGTGTCAGACATTTAACGGCTGTTTTTCAAAGCTTTATTTAAACTATCAAAACAAACCTGTGTAACATAAAAAAAAAAAAAAAAATCACGTTTCTTTAGACAATGTCTAAAATGTAAAAAATGAGTTATGTTGGTAGTGTTATGCCATTCGTGGCCTACATTCCGTGGCGAGAGGCGTGGCGCTTCAGCTCTTCTTCGCTTTGGAGGTTTCGTCCGCAAAGGTTGCAAGGGAATGTCTCGTGGACACCTGCAATGATGAAAAAAAAAAAAAGACAGCACAGATCTTATCCGCGACTTGATTCAGTAAGCTCCAGTAATCGTCACTTTTTACAAAGAATAAAGAATATATGCTGTGACTATATTCTATTTGTTGCAGCAATGTTTATGTTCAAATATTTAAATAAATTGCGGTTATTTGTTCTTCCGTTTTGAGATATAAATAAGAATAAACGTGAACTGGGAGTGGTAATCAAAAGCCTCAACTTGTTTTATTGTTTCATCGTTTTTACCTTTGAGCTCAGACATGTCGCCATCTTGCCGTGTGCAAGTATCCTCCATCTTGAGCCGCTTCTTTTGGTTTTCACAGTCTCTTCCTTCTTCTACATTCATCTCTTCCTCTTTTAGTCCATCACACATCTTCCTTTTGTGGGCTTTGTCATCTTGGGACGTCTCCAAGGAGTGGCCCAGAAGCGGGGCCAAGGTTTCCCTCTTGAGAGACTTCTTGGCCATGTATCCCGAGCTTTCCGCAATGTCTGAGCGTAGTTGTTCGCCGTGCGAGGAACTCGGTGTCCCGCTCTCCTGGTCCAGTGTGTGCCGCAGGATGCCGTTCTCCACGTGTGCCTCGTTGTTCAGTGTCTGCAGTTTTGAGAGGTGGGCTTTTTCCTCGTCTTTATCGGGGCTCCACTCCACCTTCTCCTCCTCCACTTCTTGGCTCTCGGCGTCCTTGGACTCAAGTGGGGCAGCATCATTTTGATGCTCCTGTTTAACAGTGGCCATGTCCCGGAGGTGGTTCTCAAAGTCACTCTTTAGTTTCTCTGTGGGTTTCCTGCCATCTGTTTCCTTCACGTGGCGGGAAACATCTTGGGCGTTCTCAGGGTTGGACATCTGCTCCGCCTGCGTCTCCTCGTATTCCGGTCTCTCGTTGAGCTTCACGTTCTCCAGCTGCTCCAAGCTGACCTGCCCCACAAGCTCATGGTTCCTCATCACCTGCACGTAAGAATATAAGTTAGGAATCTCCTGACAGGAGGCTAAGCAAAGCAGCGAAGCATCACCTGATGCTTAGCGCATAGGTGGGCCTCCAGCTCGTCCAGCCTGGCGCAGTCAAAGTAGCACAGGCGGCATCGGTAGGGCTTGACGGGCTGGTGCTTGGCGCTGTGCGAGCGCAGGTTGTCGGCGCTGGCGCTGGCATACGTGCACACGTGGCAGCGGAAGACCAGGCCTTGCAGGTAACGCGACAGCTTGGGCCGCCGCACCTCCATGGGAACGACACGCTCCTCTGCGCACCGACGCAATGAAAACGTTGTTCTTCACGGGGAAAAGCAAAAAAAAAAAAAAAAAAGTGACGTACCGCGATGCAGCAGGACGTGGTCGATCATGTTGTTCTTGTTGTTGCTCTGGTAGAGGCAGAAGGGGCAGCGCAGGCAGTCCGGCGGAGGAACTTCTTTTTGGAACGTGGAATGATCCGTGTCCATGTGCACCCTCATGGCTCGTCTAAGGACCGGACCATACACTCCGTCAATAATAATTCATCCATGATCAGATGAGATGATTGCAGAGAGAGAGAGAGCGAGACAAGTGACAACCAAGACATGCTGGACTGACTTTAAGCCGGTGAAGAAGTCGCAGTCCTTGCAGGTGAAGATCTTCCTGCCGTGTCGACTGAGGTAATGTCGCCGCATGCTTGGCATATCCTCGCAAAAGAAGGAGCAGTTCTCGCAGCGGAAGTAGCCGCCGCCGTCCATCCGCCGTGCTGCCGGCATGGCGGCGGAAGCTCCCTTCTGAGCCATCAGGCTGAAGTGGCTCAGCTGACGCTGCACCTCCGGGGGTTCCAGGTACCAGTCTAGGCAAGGTGCGATGGAACATGAGTGTGAGGAGGCCACGGATGTACGGCTGGAAATGTGGCGTTATTTCAATACTTGCCTTTGGTGCATCCTTTATTGGTTTTGGCCCAACTCATGACTCCGCAGCCTAAATGTGGAGCGTCGCCGTCCGCGCTCTGAGTCGTCGTGCTATTCTCCTGTTGGTCGTCACAGGTTTCAATAACGATATCTGGAGAAACACACACACACATGGAGGCACGCTAGTCGAAAAGACCTTCCAGATACAAGCTATGTCTCGTTACGAAATGATGCTGTTGAACGTACCAAGATGTTTTTTCAACAAATGGTTGTTCCACAAGCCCATCAGGTTGGTACGATAGAAGCAAATGGAGCACTGGAAAGGACGGATAGTTCCAGGCTTGTGGAGAAGATACTTGTTCAAACTGTTGGGATCAGAAAAAAAATAAGGAAAATATAGTAGACGTTTGGTGGTGACGTACGACGTTTTTCTTACTTGAGCTGTGAGAGTGAGGCCGGGAGCTTTTTGATGGCCGCAAGCGCCTGGTGGCTGCGCTCGTGCGTTCGCACACCGTTGCGTGACTTGAAGGTGCGCTGGCACTGGCTGCAGGCGTAAATCTCGCTTAGCGACGCGGCGTCCGCTTGCTCGTGCTCGCCGGCTTTCTGAGGAGACGTGGCGATGATGCGGCTTAAAGGGGGGGACTCTTGATCTGGAGGCGCGCTACAGCCCGGAAGATCGTCCGCTGTTGCGTCCAAAGCATTCTGATGATAGAAAACCAGCAGAAAAAAAAAAATCAAGGATTCGTTGTTGTCTCGAGCAAAATTGTCTCAAATTAAAATTTCAGATCAAGGAAGCGCCGACTTACCGATTTGACCTTCTCGAGCGGCGTCCCCGTCGTCTTTTTAGCCATGACCTTCGTGGCGCTCTTCTCCCGGTGCCGATCCAGATGGCGACTCAGCTTCTTGACCCCGTTCAGGGTCTTGCGACAGCGATTACAGCGATAAACGCCCGTGTTGCGGCCCGCCGGGTGGATGACGGTAAAATCTCTTCGGCGTTCCATGCCGTGGCTGGCGCAGTAGTGGGCGAGCAGGAGCTGTGGCGAGTCGAAGGACAAGTCGGAGCACTTTTTGCATCGAGTGGAGGCGGCCGTCTGCTCGCCGTCTTGTAGACTTAGCTCCCAGTCTGGGGGAGGATCCTGACGGATGGGCCTTTTGCGTTTATTGTACGCCATCAGCAGCCTATCTCTGGTTCCCACGTCTAATTGGTGGGTCTTGTTGTAGTGATAGGTCAGGTAGCGGCGCGCCCAGGTTCTGTACTCGCACAACTGGCATTTGTAGAGCAGTTCCTCACCTTCCGGGGCGTTCTCGGGCGCTTCCGGAGAAGACGGGGCTTTATTGACCTTGCGTAGGTAGAGCGGGACAAAGTGTTTGTGGAAGGCTTTCTTTCCGTGTCGGTTGGTGTAATGCGCCGCCAGGCGTTTGCGGATCATCGACGAATAAGAACACAGCGAGCACTTGTACAAAGCGTTGCCGACCCTTTGAAGCGTTTTGGGATCGGCCTCGACCGCCGATGCCTGAGAATTCCCGTCTTGGGACGTTTCCTGTTTGGAGCTTCCGGAGTGCTTCCTGGAGCAGTGGATGGCGAGTTTCTTGAGCGACATGCAAATGGCCTCGCACAAGCTGCACAGGTAGCCTCGCTTGTTGTTGGTGCCCGCCTGGTAGTTGCTACTGATGAGCACTTCGCCCCGCTCGAACTCGTTGACCCGGACGGGGAGGTCGGGATGCATCATCTGGCAGTGCGTGGCCATGCCGTGCGGGCGCGAGTTGACGTAGGGGCAAAGCGGACACTTGTAGACGAGCCGTTTGCTCTTGTTCGAGGCCTGGACCTCGGGTCGGGAGGGGGCGTCGGCGGGGGTCTGCTCGCAGAGCGGCAAAAAGTGTTTCAGGTAGGCCTCCTGGCCGTGCTTATTCTGGTAATGGCTGCCGAGACGCTTCTTCTTGAAGTAGGAATTGGAGCACAGGACGCAAGTGTAGCGACACACCTGAAAGGCGGGACTTTTGTGCTTCAAGCGCATGTGTCGCCCGAACGCCATCTTGTTGCTGCAGCTGTACGAGCACTGCTGACACCTGAAAAGTGTCATCTTGATTTTATACGTGGCGCTTTTGGGCATTTTCGGTTCATCCGACGCGGCGGCCGGCGAGGTCTCGCCGTGGTCCCGCTCGTGATGTCTCCTCAGCTTCTTTTCCGTCTCGTGGGTTTGCGGGCAGAGTTGACACATGTAGCCTCGGAAGTGTGACGCGTCTCCTTCCTGGCCCTCGTGCTTCTGGTTCCAGTCGTCAAAGTGCGCCTCGTCCACGTAGAGGCTTTCGGCTCGGGACTGAAGGGCCGAGTGCATCATTTGGCAGTGGGTGAGGACCCCCTGATGCTTGGTGTTGACGTAGGAGCAGTACAGACACTTGAAGACGTGCATGTGGGTTTCTTCTTCCACGCTATGTTCCGACTCTTTGCAATCGCCGTCTTCCGGGAGCGGAGACTTTGCCGCTGATTTGGCGCCTTTGGGCGACACGCCCGGCATCTCCAGAGGGATCTGGTAGTCGTCAAAGCAGCCGGACGAGTCGTCCTTGTTCTTGCCGCTGGACTTCTTTTGGCCGTCCACGCCGGGCACCACGCCGTCTTCCTTCAGGCACCAAGGGTGCACAGCACGGTAGTGCTCCCGAATCGTAATCACCGAGCTCGCTTTGAAAGAACACGCTCGGCACGAGTACGTCTTGGTCTCGCTCTGCCCGCCGGCGTGGCTTTCGTCTGGCTCTCCTTTGATCCGACTGTTCTTTTTCAAATGAGAACTCGCTTGACCTTCCTTTAAGCGGGTGGTGATGAAATCCAGGCTGGACCTGCTCTCCGGATGTTCCTGGCGGTAGTGTTTGTACAGCACACTGGATTTCTTGTGGGAGAACGTACACAAATCGCACTGGTAGCCGGCTTGTACGTTGGCTTGCTTGAGGTAGACTTTTAAAACGCCCGAACTGGAGTGATTCCCTCGTTGGCACTTGCGTACGTGCAGTCGGAAAAGGTTCGGGTTTTGCGTCTTGTAAAGGCAGCTCTTGCACTGGAGGTTCTTGTGTTTCTGGGGAGCCGGTTGTTTGAACTTTTTGGGTTGCTGCCCCTCGCCGACGTCCGTCCTCTGTAACAGCTCGAGAGTCCGAAACGTGTACGATTGGATCTGTTTGGGCGTGGCTACGCAGCCATTGTGTCTCTTGGCATAGTGTTGGACCACCTTGGAGACGGTACTCCGTCGGTAGTGGCAGAAGTGGCAGAAAAAGGTGTGCTCGTCACCCTTGTTCAAGATGGGAAGAGGCAGCAAGGGGGAAAAGGACTGATTCTCGGCTTGCGCTACCGATTTTTCCAAACTGTTGAGAAGCTTGGTGGTGTAAGTCACGATGGCTTCGCTGGTGGTCCGGAGTTTATCGTGTGTTCGGAACTGGTGGACCATGACTCCTTTGATGCTGGGATTCCCGTAGTTGCACTTATAGCAGAAAAATAAATTCTCAGGACGTGCATAAATGTTTGAAGTTGATGATTTGCACTTGGGTGTCAGTTCTTCCAATTTAGACCCATTGGAATCGCGCGAGGTTGTTCCGGCCAGACCATTCTGGACGAGATCCTCGGCTTGATGATGCGTTTGTTCCGGGTCAACGCAGTTGTTTCGCTCCTCCGGAGAATCGACTTTCTCGGGTAGGACAGATTCAGACTCAGCTTTGAAGAGTTTAACTTTCTTACTTTTCAGGACAACATTGGAGGTTTTTCTGACTTTCTCAGGTGAAGAAGTTTTGAGGACCTTGTCCTTGTTTTTTGTCAGCGCTTCGGACGTTCCTTTGACTTCTCCGTGTATAGACGACGTCATCTTGTCTCCTGTGACCTTTTCGTCGCATTTCATTTGAGCTTTGGAGCTTTCGCCAACTTTTTCAGACACTGCCAACTCCGGCTGAGCTTCAAGGACTTGGTCCTTGGTTTCCGCTTCAGAGTTCAGACATTGCGGCCTTTTACTCGGCGTGACGGCGGCCTGTCGTTTTATCTTGTCTATGGTGACGCTTTCTTCCGGATGATTTTTCTGGTAGTGGACTTGTACGACGATGACCGACCTGTGACGAAACGGGCATTTGTTGCATTGGTACAAAGCTATATCGGGCTCTGGGTTTTCTAAAGCGGGGGTCTTGACGGGTGACGGGTCTTCTCGGCACGGAGCCGACACGTACTTGAGGAACATCAACGGATTTGACGCGCTGGCTGCGGGGTGCCTGTCTTTGTAGTGTTCTTTAAGTTTCTCCAAAGCGTTAGTGGTAAACGTACAAGTGAAACATTTATACGCTAAGTCGATGCCCTCTAGTCCCAGGTTGAAAATATCTAGGGAGCCCGCATGCTTGTCGCCATAGTGGCTCCTCAGGTCATTTTCCTTCGGGAACTCGACGGGGCACACCAGACAGCGGAAGGTGGCACTCCCATCATTCTCGTCTCGGATGTAGTCGGAGTTGGTGCGCACGTACGGGTGGCTTTGGTGGTAATGGAAAGATAAGTGTTTGAGGCTGCCGTCTTTGTGGTTACAGTGCTTACAGCTGTAGGTCGGTGGATTCTTGTCTTCGTCATCTTCACTTACTTCGAAGGACAACTCCTTCTTGTCTGTCGCTTCCGGAGTCGTCTTGTCCGCGTTGGATGTTTTCTTGTCCTTCGGCGGGGGGGTCTGGATAATCGGGCGCATCAGGCCAAGGTAGAGGCTGTCTTCCTGCAAGTAAGCATGTTTGTGAGATATGTCGATGATGGCACGAGCAAGGTCGTTTGACTCGTTATCTGACTCGTTATTTGATTGGTTCTTTGATTGGTCTTCTGGCTCACTGTCTGGTTGGTTATCGGTGACAGTGAAATACTTGCTGGCAGTGGAGGTTTGTACTGGTTTCTTATAGGTCTTCAAATCTCTGGACAGGTTAAGAGTCACTCTTGAGGTAGAAATCGAATGCTCCTCTTCATCATCTTTTGTTTCTTCATCATGATGGTTGGCTGACACGGCCATCATTTCAGTCTCCGGCTTTTTGGTTATATCAGCTGTCAAATTCTCATCGTCATCTTCGAGGTGGTTCAAAACATCACGGGGATCGGTTTTAAGAATGTCATGTGAGCTTTCCGGGGTGTTTTGGGGAAAGTCTTTCTTTGCATGGTTATTAAAATCTGGACCATCGCCGTGGACGTGACCGAGATGTTCCTGTAGGAAGACCTCGGACGTGAACTCGAGTGGACAACGGCTGCACTGGAACGACGGCTTGTGGGGCTGTTCTTGGTGGGCATCTTGGTTGTGCATGGTGTCGTCATCAGTGTCTTCTTTTTGCATACCGTTGTCGGAGGTCATCACAGTGGCACCACCTAGATGATTATTCAAATGCACATTAACACAGAATGAGATCTGGTCATCATCAATTATCTTAAATAATTACCCACGAGTGACTGTTAATTACAGAACATATTTTACTTTGTATATTGTTACTATTAGAAATAGTCCTTGTAAATAACTGTCAAGAGAAGGAAGCTTACAATGTGTCCATTTATATTTGGTCTGAGGACTATTTGTAGTTAGCGTTTTTATTTTTATTGTGTAAGTCTATTGTGTAGGACCAAAATCCAAAACAACTGTGATCTCCAGCTAATTGCATATTAGCACATCAATACACATCCGTTGCTAGTTGCAATTCTTGATCAGAGTCCAGAACAATATAGCTCCATACATTTTTATCCATCTATATTTTTTTGGTCATGTCCTACTCTTAATTAACAAACATTTAATTGTCTTGTCATGGCTTCATTACAACTCGTTAAGTGATGCCACAGTAACCACAAGTGGAAGCCGAATGAACGCATCACAACAATGCAAGTGCGAGGCAAAAGAATAGGTTTGGATGCGTGTTGTATGGAAAGATCGAAGCCCGTCATAGTCACCGCAACTGATCGGTAGTAAAATGCTTTAATATGCGTTTCATTGTTAGTGAAAGGGCCATTACGTTGACGTACAACAATAGCAAAAGTGACTATAAAGTGGGCAAGTACAACTTCCAACCGAGACGGGCTGTGACTAAATGGAAGACTAAGGCTGAAACGATCGACGCTAAGGACCTTCGTTCGCTGTGTGTAAATTACACATTCTCACCGAGAAATAGTCCAGGGTTCGAGGTTTACCCCACAACACCTCGATTGGACGTCGGTAAAGCTGCACACATTTCCGCCATTTTTCGCGCGAGCGAGGATGGACTAGCGCATGCCGCAAATCAGCTTCCGGTCAAAGTCGCAGCTCCTTCGCAGTAAAATGATTTACCCGCGCATTGTCATGCTATTTTTAATACTAAAGCGCCACGGTGGGTTTTATACTGACGGTAACTAGACGGAAATGACCTTTCTCTAAATCTATCAAGCAGATTGCTGCTTCTTTCATAACGGTAATTTGGGCTGTGTACTTTGTTTTCCCCCGGACTCATTTCGATGACGGGCCATTCCGATAGGAAGAGACCAAACAACAAAAATATCAGGGTATTGTATGACTATCACCCTGTAATATTTTTTTAAAATATATTTTTGTGACCAAGTTTGACATGTTCACAGATTAACGTCGGAGATCAAGCGTTCTTTATGTCAGGATCCTTTTCGGGACCTACCTGATTAAAAAAAAAAAAAGAAATGACCGCAAAAGGTTACGACAATGATCTTAAAATATTATTTTCCCGCTTACCCTAAGCCTTAATATATATGTTTGTTTAAGCTTTGCAGTTAAAAAATATTTTGACCAAAATAAGACTCGTTCAATAATTGTTTCCATCCGGAACAATTTCGAGGATGACCACCCAACACCAGTGATACAAAGGTGAAAGGTTATTGATGGGTACGCATGACCCCTCGATCGAACCCACCCCCACTGTTTCACACTGACCCTAGATGGGGGTACTTGAGTTACGACGCAGTCCTACTGCCATATGCAGTGCGTAAATCAAAATACAACACGAACCAGGCGTCAGGCAAAATAAGCTCATGCTTCCGCCTCTTTTCCCTTTCAAACAAGTATATTTTTGATTTGTAAATAAATGTCATATTGCAAGAATGTCAATAAATAAACACCATGGTCACAGGAGACGTTAATACGTACAGACATATTACACACAGATTTGAGAATAACAACTAATATCAGTCTTTTTCAAAACTTAAGTGTAAGGAATACTTGTAACATGTTTCATCCACGCACATTTTCTTTTAAACAGCACTGAGCATTTGCTTAAACAAAGAGATTGGTTGCTCTTGCAAAGTCATTGTGTGTGTGTGTGTTCATCCTAGGCCTGCTGATGAAGCCCCACAGTGAATGACACCCCCCCCCGCCTCCCACCATGCTCCCACCCAAACTCACACGCTGGGGCACGCTGATTGCACTCAGGATGTCCCAGTGGCGTCCCACCCACTGCTCCAGCCTCTGCACGCTCCCCAAAGGGGAAGAGCCGCAGCCCAGAACGTTACGGCCCAGCGTTCCTAAAAGCGTCTCATCGTTTATTGCTCACGGAAGGAGAGCGTTCGGTGTGTCTGCAGCGACGATTGTGAACGCCTCCCCAGCTCCTGTCCAGCCGTATCTACGCTTGATGAGGCTGGACAAACCAATCGGTGTGTCAACAACGATCAATGCAAATGTAGTAAAAGAAAATACAAAAAAACAGCATCAAGTCTTTTTGCATTTAAAAAAAAAAAAGCTATTTTTACAGGGGTGGGGGGGTTCTACTGTCTGAGCCTGAGACGTTTGTGTTTCTTCACGGTAGGCACGTGGCTGCTATACCTTCCGTGCACTTGGAGCATCGCCCTGGCTGCTGAGCCGGGCTGTCTCCCTGACTTGGGGATGCTGGCCCTGTTCGGTACGGGCGCCATGCTGATGCGTGGTGCCGGCTGCACTGTCAACGACATGTGGGACAAAGATTTTGACAAGAAGGTAGTGTCCCGTCACGGGCGTCACGATGCCGCGGCATTCTGATTCGTTTGGCCATCGCGCAGGTGGCTCGGACGGCCACGCGGCCCATCGCGTGTGGCGACATTTCCCATCTCCAGGCTTTGGTGTTCCTGGGAGGACAGCTTTCGCTTGCTCTAGCCGTGCTCCTCTGTCTCAACTATTACAGGTACAAGTGTTGAATCTTCTGGCGCTGTTCATGATTTGAACTCTTTTTGTATTGTCAGTATTGCTCTGGGCGCCGCCTCTTTGTCCCTTGTGCTCACATATCCGCTAATGAAGAGGATCACTTACTGGCCCCAGCTGGTGCTCGGTAAGTCACGTTTTTGCCGCTTCTATCTATTTTGATTCTTTAAGTCTAACTGTTGGTGATGTTCAGGTCTGACCTTCAACTGGGGGGCGCTGCTGGGATGGGCCGCCGTCAGAGGAGTCTGCGATTGGTCCGTGTGTCTGCCCCTCTACTTCTCCGGAGTCATGTGGACGCTCATCTACGACACCATTTACGCACATCAGGTGAGGCGGCTGGAAAGAAAAGATGCAACAATTTCGGCGTAGAATCCCTTGATTGGGTAAAATGCAGGTCTGTTCACTGAACTTTATTATCTGAAGATCGGTGTTTGTACCCACGTGGTGTAGGATAAGGAAGATGACATCAAAGTGGGCGTCAAGTCGACAGCGCTTCGTTTCGGCGAGCAGACCAAACCTTGGCTGAGCGGCTTCACGGCGGCCATGATGGCGGGTTTGGTGACGGCAGGGATCCACGCTGAGCAGACCGGCCCATATTACGCCGTCCTCGCTGCAGTCACCGTTCATCTAGCGCGCCAGGTGAGCATCCATCCGCATTCTCACAGAACTGTTTGCACAACAAAGAAAAATCAACCAAATGACAACTCGAAAACTTAGCTGTTTTTTTTTTTTTTTTAGATTTCCACACTGGACATTGACAAGCCGGAGGACTGCTGGAAGAAGTTCGTCTCCAACAGGAATCTTGGACTCTTACTACTTTTAGGAATCATTGCTGGTAACCTATGGAAAGAAAGGCGAGAAACAATCTCGTTGTAAGGATTGGAAATGATCATGTAATATTTTGCTTTTTATCTGTTCCCTACTTAAAAAATAAATAAAATCATGGCAGGCAAAGTCAATTGAAGTTATTACACAAGGATGATTCAATCTGGAGATGACAGAAGAAAGTCTGGGAGGACAAGTCAGATTTCATTTTCAAGAGCTCCAATGACATGAAGAATGGGATGTCAAAGGAGTTCCCAGCGTGCTGGATTACTTTATGATGTCATAAATCCAAGAGTCGTGAGTTTTTGTTTTCAATTTCAGGTGACAGTCCTCCTTTCAGTCTAAGATGTTTGCACACTTCACACAAGTTTGAATCAGATTGTCATATTATTTACTGATAAAGTGTTATTAATTAGCCTAGAGTTCTTTTTTTCATTTTGTATGCCTTTTATGCTAGCATAGCAACAGTTTTTTCAAGGGAACGCTCGAAACCAAAATGGCTGACTTCCTGGCTCTTTTTGGACATGGCTGTCAGATTTTTTTGTGGTTATATTCATGATTGTCACATTTTGTGCTGTTAAGTAAAACTAACTTTGAGTGTTGAATTTTAAAAAAAAAAAAAAAATAAATCCAAAAAGGGCAATGGGGACAATTTTGGAAGGATCACTTAAAATCAAAATGCATTACGTCCTGTTTTTTCAGACATGGGTTAGTTAGCGAGACATTTTTTGTAAACCTACTCGTAATAAACCTGGCGACCAAATTTCACGTAACTAAGTGAAACTTTCCCAGATCTTTGACAACAGAGGTGAATTTTGGTAAATCACGTGAGGAAGCTGCATGGGCAGCTGTTTAACTTGGGCTCGTCGTGACGTCACTTGCCCACTCTACGCTGTGATTGGCTCGCTCTTGTTCAACTGCGTGCACTCGCATAAACTCTGAAGTAGTCCAGCAGAAGCAGCGGTAGACGCGGCAGCAACAGCTCTCCTGCGGAGATCGCATCACACTCAGCCGGCTTCTCCAACTTTTTGTTCTAAAACAAAATATGCAACGCTGCGCTAAGTCGTGGGGCATCTTATCTGCCACAGCGGGTGGGGTGGTCCGGGCGACCAACCGGACTTGCGCGACCGGCTTCGGGCGCGCGGACGCTGGCAGCCGCGCGTTATGCAGAGCCACCGGCCACCGGAGCTCGGGGCCGGGGGCGTCCCTGGCAACACGAGGAGTCCGTACCTCGGTGGCCGGGTGCTCCCGGCGCATCGAGCGGATCCTACCCCGGCACGATGACTTTGCCGAGCGTCACATTGGGCCAGGTGAGCGGGAGAAGCGGGACATGCTGGACGCGCTCGGACTGGAGGTAAAAAAAACAAAGGCAAACTATTATCACACTTCTCGGTTGCGCCTATTTAATATGCATCGTTTTTGTTTCTAGTCCATCGAGCAGCTGATTGAGAACACGGTGCCGTCATCCATCCGGATGAGACAGAGCATGAAGATGGACGATCCAGTGTGTAAGTTGACATCTTTATCGCGCATTTTCTGCCACACGCTTCCCCTCGAACATATTTGGAGTGTATTCTGGTCATAATAATAATAATAATGATGAGGATCATGGGGAGGCGAGTGCAAAGTTTCGCCCAGGTCCCAAGTCCAGTTCAATCTGGTTCCAGCGGTCACATTACATCACAGCCGAGGGGGCTCCTAATAAGGTGACATGGATGGATGTAATCTGCCCCATTCTACTCACCCCTACCCCCCCTCGCCCCCAACATATTCGGCACGCTACACACTGACAAATTACTTATAAAAACATTAAACCCACATGAAATCAGTTAAATGACAAGGGACCTTCTAATGGGGGGGGGGGGGGGGGGGGTTGTTTTCAAGATGCTAATAATCACAATAGTCTTTTTGCATTGTTGCAATTAGCTAGTTTAACCGCTTTTTGTCTCTGTCTTGGTTTAAAAAAGACCAAAAAAAAAGCATTGTATATTCAAAATTATAATCTAATATGTTCTGTTTTTATTTTACTAACTGACTTTAATTGTCATTTTCAATATATTACCAACAAATTTTTCTTTATATAGCACTTTCACAAAAGTTGCCGCTGCAACAAAGCGCTTTACAAAAGATAAAACAAAATAACGTATCACATAACACGTTGGCATTTGCAATACTGTCAAAATATTAAAAACGGCTACAACTACTGTCAAATGAGAACTTCGTCATGTTCTGTGTCGTTTGTAATTTGCCTTTCACATTGTGTTGACTGATCTACCAAGTTTGATCGTTTTGGCTTGGCCTTTATTTATTAAAACGATTGGCGTATTGAGAGTTGGTGGTGTGCCATGATCATCTTTTTGTTTGCGCAACTGTGTACTTAATAACGTAATAACTCACCACCATTCAAGCTTGATGATTTACTGATGAGCTCACACGAGTGCTGACACAAGTAGCTACTTTCTTTGTCGCACGGATCATAAATACAAAGGCGAGAATGATTAACCCAGTTTGTCGGAGTCACCTGGCGAGAGACGGCGTTCTATTGGTCTGGACCGGGGAGGCTCGGTGTTGACGTTTTCTGCTGGTTCAGCTTTTCTGAGGCTTTGTAAGCTCTCTCCGTCCGGCTGCCAACTGACATTGAGAACCTAAAATTGAACATTAGTTTCATTCATTTCTACTTCATGCTATTGATTCCTGACAATCTATTCTCTTCACTTCACTTGGGTGCACTGTACAGAATCCTTTTTCATCTTCCAGCCTTTGTGTTGCCATGTCAATCAAATTTGCCTTGAAAATCAATAAACGCAATAAAAATGTCTCATCCAATCGAATTTGAAGTTCTGCCTCAGATGGCTCTTGGTGACATCAGCATTTTTCCATCCTCTGATTGGTTGGTCAAACGTGATTAATGTATGTAAAAAATCTGCTATGATGTAATTCAATGCAAGTTTCTTTTTTAAATACGTAAAGCATCCAGGAGGCAGATTAAGTCAGGAAAATTCCATCCAAGCTTCGGGTACCAAATGCATGGTCCATCACAGTCAAAGAGACATTTTTTATTTGTCACATAACTTGACGCTGACTCAACTGCACGTATCCACTTTTTTTTTTTGGGTGTCTTCTTTTTCCCCAGTAGTAGTTCAGACGGGGTGCCATTGTCCCGTTCCTCGGCGTTGCTAGGCAACCAGAGGAATCTCAGTGGTTGTTTTGGCACAGCTCTTGTTAAATGGGGAGGGGGGCTAGAACCATGCTGTATGGATCAAGCTCTTCTCTGGATTTTTGCAAACAAAATATGTCCTGGTTTTCTCTCGGTCTGTCGCCTACGTTCATATTTGTGTTTGCTTTTTTTTTTTTTTTTTTTTTATTATAATCCTGTTTGCTGCGCAGCTCAGAGTGCTGCTCGTTGGAATAATTTGGAATTAAGCAGAGGAGTGGTGCGGCGTGACGGCCACGTGGGGACTCGTGATAAACAAAGCCGATCAAATTAGTGAAAGGGAAGACCGATTTAGAAGTTCCGACTTGAGGAGTTCATCTTGGGTCGTTGCGGTAAATAGGTTGATGTCAGACCATGATAGCAATACCTATTATTCTCTGCTGGCCAATCAGCAGACAGCAGGGATTCTTGCCCCGCCCCTGCTAGCTTTCTGACCACCACTTCAACTAAAGTCATGTTGATCGAACGCAAATAGAAATGAATTTGTCTCTTCTATCTATCATCATTTGTAAGTTCTTTGTGGGTTGCTATACTTAGAAATTGGTATTGTAGCTTAACGTTCTCTTAACGTTCCTTTGATGCTCTGCTGGGAATGTTCCAGGTGAAAATGAAGTGTTGGAGTCGCTCCACAAGATTGCAAGCAGGAACAAGGTGTGGCGTTCCTACATTGGCATGGGCTACTACAATTGTTCCGTACCACCGCCCATCCAGCGGAACCTCCTGGAGAACGCTGGCTGGTGAGTTGGAGAACTCAAGTAACCTCTGATGATCCACTGACTGGTCACAAGGTTTTGGTTGCTTGAATTTAATGTCTCCTAGCGACAGGGAGATGTCCAGTGACTTGAATTTTACTTCAGTGTGGGTCAATGGATATTCTCCTGCAATGAACAATCCCTGGATCCCATCCTTCATTTAGATCCTGATCCTTCTTCATCCCAACTGGTGCCCTCTTACTTCTCCATTTCTCATCATCAGGGTGACTCAGTACACACCCTACCAGCCCGAGGTGTCCCAAGGCCGCCTGGAATCTCTCCTCAACTACCAGACCATGATCTGCGACATCACAGGCCTGCCCATGGCTAACGCTTCATTACTGGACGAGGGCACGGCCGCCGCCGAGGCCATGCAGCTCTGCCACAGGTGTGAAGACATTTTATAGCAGTACCACACTGATATCCAGAGTCTGTGTAAATGCCTTTCGCTCTCCTCCCAGACAGAACAAAAGAAGAATCTTCTACATCGACCCTCGCTGTCACCCTCAGACCATCGCGGTGGTGCAGACTAGAGCCAAGTAGGGTCACACTCAAATGACTGTCAAGCGTCCAACATTGACACCGCGCTTGTTTCTGACGTTCCAGCTACATAGGTGTGAAGACCATACTGAAGCTTCCTCACGAGATGGACTTCAGCCAGAAAGACATCAGCGGTGTTTTGTTCCAGTACCCTGACACCGACGGAAGGGTGGAGGACTTCACGGCCCTCGTGGACCGGGCACACAAGGGAGGGGTAAGAGCATTCGTTCTGAAAATGTTGAGTTAATACTCACTCCTGTTTGTGTGTCTTGATTTGAATGATGGTCTTCTTCTCACAGTTTCCCACAGAAATGTTTTTGTTTTCTTTTCTAGGCCCTGGCTTGCTGCGCGACAGATCTGCTAGCGCTGTGCGTTCTGCGTCCCCCCGGCGAGTTCGGTGTAGACATTGCACTGGGAAGCTCACAGAGGTTCGGGGTTCCTCTGTGTTACGGGGGTCCTCACGCCGCCTTCTTCTCCGTCAAAGAGAACCTGGTCCGAATGATGCCCGGCAGGATGGTTGGCGTTACCAGGTAGGGCACCAAGACTCACCTGCCAAAGATCAGCAAGTAGAAATGGTGTTGATGTTTTAGGGATGCTGCGGGGAAGGAAGTTTATCGACTTGCGCTGCAGACCAGGGAGCAGCACATCCGCAGAGACAAAGCCACCAGTAACATCTGCACAGCTCAGGTAGGACCTCAGAGACCAAATCCCTGACAGGAATGTCTCACCCTGTCCTGATTTGGGCTTCTTTCCCAACAATCAGGCTCTGTTAGCCAACATGGCCGCCATGTTTGCACTCTACCATGGCCCACAAGGACTCAAACACATCGCCGAGAGAACGCACAACGCCACTCTTATCCTTGCCGAAGGTAAGGTACTCGCACCATCTGAGCAAAAACCAGACGAGTAAGTCATGGTCTGATCCAGGTCTGAAGCGAGCAGGACACCGACTGCACAGTGAGATGTTCTTCGACACCCTGAAGATTACCTGCGGTGTGGCAGCCAAGGACATCTTGGAGAGAGCTGCGCAGAGGAACATGAATCTCAGGGTTTATTCTGATGGCGTGGTGAGGACTTCCTGTACTCTGGTTATTCAGAGTTTCGTGTTGTCATCCATTTTCTTCCTCTTTTCTCCCAAGACTTATCAGTCCTTAATTTGAACATGCAGTTGGACATGCTTAAAACATAGCAAACTGATGATTCTTCAAATATGCCGTTGATGTTTCTTTGTTTGTCACAGTTGGGCGTATCGCTGGATGAGACAGTGACTGAAAGGGACCTGGATGATTTGCTCTGGGTTTTTGGCTGTGAATCCTCCGCCGTATGTTTACACCATATTTTTTTTCTTAACCCATCCCGTTTTGTTGCGTCGTGCTAATTCCTGGGCCGGGCACTTCATTTACTTCTTAGGAGCTTATCGCTGAGAAGATGGGCGAGCGAATGAAGGGCATCATGGGAAGTCCTTTCAAGAGGACCAGCAAGTACCTAGCACACCAGGTCTTCAACAGGTGCAGAGTCACTTGTGACATTAACTAGCATTATGCTATTACTCATTATGCTAGCTTGCACAATAAGATTTGTTATGAAGCTAACAGTGTTAGCCCCCCCAATGGTCCCTTTTGGAAGTGAGTTTCTTTTTTCCAGGCTTTTCGGGTGCTCATATCTTTACTGGGGCCATAAATAATTCAGTCCTGGCTTCTAATATCTCTGAGTAACCCGGCTTGCAAGATGATATCATGCCCCATTAGCATTTTCTACAAATGTTGGTATTAGCATGTTGCTAACTATCCTGCTTTGGGTCATCCTTAGTTACCACTCCGAGACAAACATTGTGCGCTACATGAAGCGCTTGGAGAACAAAGACATTTCACTGGTACACAGCATGATCCCACTGGTGAGAACTCACCACAACACAACTTCAAAAATACTACGACAATACAAGTATTCATAATAATAACAACAATGGGGACTTTTTAGGGATCTTGCACCATGAAGCTGAACAGCTCCTCGGAGCTCATGGTAAGTCACTCTCTACAACCAAATGGAAAGTCTATTTTATGTTTCTAAAAGATCATATTTACTTATTTTATCCAATTAAAACGTAATCTTTGTTTGCTTTAGCCAATCACGTGGAGGGAGTTTGCCAACATTCACCCGTTCGTGCCTCTGGACCAGGCCGAGGGCTACCAGAAGCTCTTCAGGCAGCTGGAGAAGGACCTCTGTGAGGTGACAGGCTATGACAAAATCTCCTTCCAGCCAAACAGGTGAGCTGAGGACAGGATATGTTGCAATGCTATTCAATTATTTTATGAATTGGCTAGGAGGGAAAAAATGTGTCACATGCAAACTCCTCGCTCTGGTAGCCTCAGCAAACGTGATGTCATTTGAACGCGAATTGTGTATTTAGCGTTGTGTTGGCTCGTTTGTTCGTTTGTATATGAGCACGTTGTGTTTGTTTTGTGTTTCAGTGGTGCTCAGGGAGAATATGCCGGGCTGGCGGCTATTAAAGCCTACCTCAATTCCAAGGGGGAGAGCTCAAGAAGTGTAAGTCATGCTAAAAACAACAAAAAAAAAACTTTATCATGTAATTGCACTAAAGTCTTATATCTCATCACGAGTTGTAATTTAAGCCATTTAAAAAACAAAAATAGAATTCTGACTTTATTCTCTTTAAAATTTAATTTTTTGCGTGAGCGAGGAGCGTTATCATTCACACAATGGGTCACTGTGACATCACAGATTAACTCGTTTGCCGATTGGTCACCTCTTGTGAACAAATCGCAGATCCAGATAAGACGTCCCCCTAAGATTAAAGAACGCCTGACTGGACTTTTAGCACCTGCCCCCCCTCCCTTTTTTTTCCCCTATATATGCACATCTTAGATAGGCAGGCTGGACTTGAAAAAGTCAAAGTCCAAATTGACAAGATTCCATATTTGGTACTTACATTTTGCAGAGGCCGCCCGTGTGTTATTTGTGGACGTTGCCCAACCTGCAGGTCTAAGCGCCCCGGATCTATTGTGCAATGTCATGAGTGTCGCCCTAATAAGGCAGAAGATCAATTAGTGACCAGCAGGTCACTAAAAAAAAAAAAAAAAAAAAAAAAAAAAAAAAAAAAAAAAAAGGATGTTGCAATTCTAACTAATAAAAACAACATTATTTTAAATGTAATAATACATTTCACACAATATATTCTCTGTATCGTTGGCCTCTAAAAAGAATGGGATATCTGTTGTTTCTTGAAAAGCGGTCTTGATTTGTGACAAGTTGTCGTTGTGTGTGCGTCTTAGGTGTGTTTGATCCCCAAGTCAGCACACGGCACAAACCCAGCTAGCGCTCAGATGGCGGGAATGAAGGTGCAGGTGGTGGAGGTGGACAAAGACGGCAACATTGACCTGGCCCACCTCAATGCTTTGGTACCACGCACTAGATTTGAAAATCAGATTTGTAAATGTATACTTTTACATAATTTTTTTTTTTGTAAGACGGACATTATTTGTAAAAATTTTTAGGACTAGCATTTTTGTTTTCAAATTAAATGTTAGTTTTTAGCAACAGTTCCACCGATATTTTACGATTGTTCTTCAAGGTGGACAAGCACAAGGCCAACCTAGCAGCAATGATGATCACGTACCCGTCTACGTTCGGCGTGTTTGAGGAGCAAATCCAAGATGTGTGTGAGCTCATCCACCGAGCCGGCGCCCAGGTATACCTGGATGGCGCCAACATGAACGCTCAGGTACGTGTGTACGCTGTTATCACTTTAAAAAATAAAATAAAATTCAGGGGGAGGCTCAAAACTCTGCATATTCTACATATTGCATGAGTGAAAGTAGCACTAGCGTGTTACAGGTGGGCCTGTGTCGTCCCGGAGATTACGGCTCCGACGTGTCGCACCTCAACCTGCACAAGACCTTCTGCATCCCGCACGGAGGCGGAGGACCCGGCATGGGGCCCATCGGAGTGTGAGTCCCATCGGTACTAGGACTCATTTATGAAAAGCCGTCTGACTATTTCTTTGACTCCTTAACAATCCACCCCGAGCAGTAAAGCTCACCTGGCGCCGTTCCTGCCAAGCCATCCGGTGGTCTCCATGCACTCGGTCAACAGCAGCAGCTCCCTGGGCACCATCAGCGCCGCGCCGTGGGGGTCCAGCGCCATCCTGCCCATCTCCTGGGCTTACATCAAGGTCGGCATCAAAAAAGAGAAAAGGTTATTTATATATTAGCCCAATGACTTACAACAAAAGTTTGTTTTTTAAATGAAAGATGATGGGCGCCAAAGGTCTGGTTCATGCCACAGAGATTGCAATCCTCAACGCCAATTACATGGCCAAAAGGCTGGAGGGCCACTACAAGATTCTCTACAGAGGAGTCAAAGGTACATCAGTTTATCTGCCTAGCAACAGAAGACCCTGGCTGACCCCCCACAATGATTTTTGCGTGTGCGTGTATGAGCAGGCTTTGTGGCCCATGAGTTTATTTTGGACGTGAGGCCCTTCAAGAAATCGGCCAACGTGGAGGCCGTGGACGTGGCCAAGAGGCTCCAAGATTACGGTAAGGTCACACCTCATGTTTTACATCCCCAAGTGCACGAGGATGAAAAAAACAGAACACGTTCCCGAATAGTTATATGAAAAAAAAGACTGGGGAGTATTTAAATGGATTTCACTTCTTTGCGGGGTGGTCAGGAATGTACCACTCACGATGGAGGGGGGGGAGGGAAACTGTACTGTACTCAGATCCTTGCAGAAGATATAGAATATATGTACTTCCCTATTGAATATTTAAATTTGCACCTGTACAGACCGTGTTCAAATATTTGTATAATTAAAAACATAACTTTTCTTCTGAAAGGGTTTCACGCGCCCACCATGTCGTGGCCCGTGGCGGGTACGCTGATGATCGAGCCAACCGAGTCGGAGGACAAGGCTGAAATGGACCGCTTTTGTGACGCCCTGCTGGGCATCCGGCAAGAGATCGCTGACATTGAGGAGGGCAGGATGGACTCTCGCATCAACCCGCTCAAGGTAATTGTTGTCACCAGAGTTAAAGGACATTAAAAAAAAGAATACAACCAGAAAACCGTCCGCCCCCTGAGCTCTATTTTGTCCTCTAGATGGCGCCTCATTCACTGGCCTGCATCTCATCCTCCAACTGGGACAGACCTTACTCCAGAGAGTTTGCCGCCTTCCCCTTGGTAAAACTGCAAAATGCAGAGTTAAAAGCTATAGAGTCCTATACGTGCTCGCTTAATTCTTTTGGAATAAATGAATGAATTAAAGTAATAAATACATTTCGTTTAGGAGAAAAAAAAAACTGAAAATTGGGGCAAATATGGTAACTGAGTAGAAATGATTCTCTTTTTTTTTTTTTTTTTTTTTTTTTGCAAGTACCATGTGCTCATATAATCTGGAATAGCTGAAACAGAAGCGAACTAACTTTCTTTTGCTCCCGCACAGCCTTTCATTCGGCCCGAGACCAAATTTTGGCCGACCATTTCGCGGATCGACGACATCTACGGCGACCAGCACTTGGTGTGCACCTGCCCCCCCATGGAGGTTTACGAGTCTCCATACGAAGAGAACAGGGCCTCCTCATAGGGCTTTTCTTTCAGTTTAGTTCAGTCCCAACGTCCATGCTTGACCGTTTGATCCACCCTGCCGTTCAATCCTGAAAAAGTCCACATTCTATCATAATTTGCATTTATTGCGTCATTCTTTTTCCAGAAATTTAGTCAGACATTGGGACTGAGCTTACATGCCCAACTCTTTCAATGGACCAAAGGTGCAAATTTTGCTTTTTTTTACAAAAAAAAATTATAATTGCACCATAACAGAACCTTCCAATATTTTTCAAACAAGAAAAAAATATTCCTCGTGCCTGTCTTGTTGCTGCCTTGACACCCCCCACCCCTGAAATATAACATTCTTGTAGCCTTGTTAATGCTATTGTGTTTTTACATCACAATGTTGATTTAAAAAGTTTTTCTTCTGTTTTCTGTTGTGGATGTTTTTTCCCCCTTCCATATGTACTACTCCAAATGACAAAGTAGTTTCCCTACCTTTGAGATATCCCAATTTAACTGGACTCAGCCATGTGCTGGATGGTTTACTTTCTAACCAATCCATGTTTGTTTTGCTAAGAAAACCAAATAATTAAACAAAACCTGTGTTTAAGATATTTTTTGTTGACTTATTTTAGTTTACAGCCGTGCCTATAGATATCGGTGACGCTAACTATTCGTTTTTCAAGATAAAAGCCATTGATTTTAGAATTAGATGTACATTTAAAGCAATCATATTAGAGATCAATGCTAATATACAATCGGAAACAGGGCTAACAATTAACATCGGTCCTTGGGGGCTGCTGTCCTGCCCTTGGGGACCACGTTTGGACAGTTTTGCATTAAGCAACTGATATCTGAACACAAACTGTGCAGCAACACGTTGCCAGACAACACAACAACAGGCTCATATTCTTTATCCTCTGTGATGGAACAACTATGCTGCACTGAAAAGCCAAGAGAGGAGCTGAGATTTATGAAATGTCCAAGCAACAACTATCTGCATGCAAATAATGAGAAAGGGCCTATAGAGGGAATAAAAAGACGTTAACAACATAAATGACAAATGTCATTTGCCAGAAGTGGTCTACTATTTTCATTTATGTGGGCTGCTAATCTGTCAGAATATACGAACAACTTGGTTTTGAAATAATGAGAAAGGGACTATAGAGGGAATAGTTAACAATATAAATGACAAAATGTCTAGTGCCAGAAGTGGTCGACTATGCTCAAAGGGCATTCAAACATCTCGGTGGTCTGGGGAGACCTCTAGTGGTTGATGTGAGAAATTTAAATGGCGACGGCAGCAACGTCCGTGATTTCTCCACGCCACATAATACAAACACGAAAACAATCAATCAACGTATAATGCAACAACAAAAATGTAGTAACTCCTTAATAAATAAATAAATTTATATAAATAAATAATACATTTATAATAAATCTATAAATGCGATTAAATAAAATGGTACGACAGGCATAAAAACAAGTATAAACGATATAAAAATAAAACTCACCATTACGTTGAATTAGTGGGAGCACTGAGCTTGTTTCTCAGAAACCAGCCGGTCCCATCTAGGCGTAATCGGAGACAATGACACCCCGAAGTGGTTAAAGTTTGTCTTTTAATGCAGGATGCTTGGTCTCCATGTGCTGAAGCAGTTTTGGAGGTTTCATTGCCTCGTTAGCTAGCCTGTCACGCGTCAGAGTCGCCTGTGGTGAAAAATCCATATTTTAATTAGGACTCCATAAATGTTCTTTTAAACGCAGGTTTCCTTTTCTTAGAAGTCGTAGCCTCTTCTTCTTCCGTCTCCTCATTGGGCTTTTTTGCCTTTCCGAAGAAGCTTTCCAAACATCTCTGTTTCTTGCTCATTTTTGCTTGCTTCGCGGGCTCGATTAAAGGTGACATGTCACGTGACCGAGACGAGCGTCTTGACCTCTGACGTCACCGTGCTACTGAGCCAATAATATATTTGGTAACTACAAAATTATATATATTTCTATTTTTTTTTACAATTTGTTTTCATTTAAAAATAGTTCCTCACACCCTCATTATTGAAATCCAGAAAAGTCTTCCTTATACAACATGCTCAATTAAATTAAATAGATATCAAAGTAACTAAAGGCAGTATGAAGATCCGTAAAATAAGTCCTCTCTAAGGTATGACATAAATATGCGCATGGAAATATCAATCTGATTTTGGTTTTAATCGGCCCACTTTACCTTGCGCGGCATATGGGCAGGTGCTGTCCTGCACCAGGACGTTGAAGAAAAGCTTGCCTGGCGCCATCTGGTGGACCCTCATGGTGGTGATCCATTCCTGGCTCATGGTGGGTGCACTTGCACGTTGCATTTCACTGGACTACATAAACAATGGTGAGTTTACTTCTCAAAACTTTCTCTTTGGGATGAACTAGCTTTTGTCTGAAGGTCATGTTTTAATGATAACCCTTATTATATTTACTCATTGAATTTTCACACTCGAGGCACGATGAAGTCACTTCTTCACTCAAATAACTTTTTGAAACAATACGGGGCTTTAACTTCCAGCTCCAGTATATTAGAATTAGAAAAAAAAACAATCTGGACATATGTACACAAATATATACTGTCGGTGTATATACACATAGAAAATAGACTTTTTTCCAGGGGTGGGGCTGGGGGGGGGGAGGGCATGACGGTGACGACTAGCCCTGCTAGCGATTTTGGGTAGCTAACAAGCACGCACACATAAGCATCTCCATGTCTACCCACGTGTCTATAATACATTCGAAAATCTTTAAACAAAAGCAAAACGAGGGTTGGACGTGTTTTTCCCCCACATACACTATACGGTAGGTGTCAAGTTGAAAAGAGAAGTCGCGGCACTTTGGGTGGTAATGGGCAGGGTTGGGCTGGGGGGGGGGGGTTCAGTCTGCGTCCCTGAGTAGGTCGATGCGCAGAGTGAGCTCATTGAAAGAAGGGCGCAGGCCCGAGTCGTTGTCCCAGCACTCCTCCATGATCTCATAAATCTGCAATGACACGACATTCGTTAACACTGTAACTTGTAAGATTTCTTTTCTTGTTGCTTTAACCACACTCTGTTTTTATCAAATATTTCGTTCTTTTTGATCCCCTCAAATGAACCTATTTGCACATTGCACAGGTTGCTCACATCCTGAAAAAAATACAGGATCAAGTTTTCAAGATGTCACAAATGAAAAACAGACCTCGGCGGGACAGTGGACGGGCTGCGGTAACCTGCTGCCCGACTTGAGCAGCTCCATCAGGTGGTAGACGATTAGCTGGCCCTGCTTGTCGTTGCCCATCATGGACATGAAGATCTGACCAGGAGTATAAAAAAAAAAAAAAAAAAGGTTCAAAACGGTGGACAAGTGAATGCTATGCTAACTGCTAAATCGCTAATCCTTTGGCTCGTTAGATTGTAATGTTTTTTTTCGGATCACATCCACGTTCTACTTGTTCTAAGAGTGTCCAGTTACAAGGAAAAAAAAATTAAATAAATGTTGCAATTACATAAATATGTTATTTAAAGTATATGAGGGACAATTACATTACATTATTTACAAATGATTCATAATTTAACATTTCTCCTTTGTCCTCCATTTTCTTTATTTGCAGCGTGAGGTGGCTTACGGCCGGCGGGCTGCAGCTCTTCTCGCTGTGGGTGAAGAGCTCGTAAAGCACCACTCCGAAGCTCCACACGTCCGACGCCACGGAGAACCTGCTCTCCGTCAGCGACTCGGGGGCGTACCTGAAGAGGAGAGCGGGCGTCAGGACGTGTTTGTTGAAAGGGAAGTGGGGATGGGGGGGGGATACCCTACCAAAAGATGGGGCTCTCTCCTGGCTCTTTGACCATGTAGTACTCCTTATCTTGAGGGAGAACTTTAGTCAGCCCGAAGTCGCCGATTTTCACCCGCTGCTCGCTTTCCACCAGGATGTTCCGCGTGGCCAAGTCGCGATGGATGTAGCGCTTGCCCGACAGGTATTCCATTCCCTGCACGAACACGACATTGGAAAGAAGCTCCCGACCAAAGAGTGGAAAAGTGGCAGCTAAGTGTAAGAACCTTGCAGATCTGGGACGTGTAGTGCATTAGTTTCTTGTGGTCGATCCTCTCCTTGTTCTTCATGAGGTAGTCTCGCAGGCTTCCGAAGGGAAGGTATTCCATGATGAGGCGGAGATTGCGTCGGCCTGACCAGGAAGAAAATCGACAAGTGAACTCAACTTTGACACGTGAACTTTCTAAATTGTGGCCTTGGTGACCAAGTGAGTGAGTTTTGCTTGAAAGCGTACCCGCGCTGTAGCAGACGCCCTTATACTTGACGATGTTCTCGTGCTGCAGAGACTTGAGGATGTCGATCTCGCGCTCAAAGTCGCGGATGTGCTCCGCTGTGCTGTGCTGCAGCTTCTTCACGGCCACCACTTCGCCCGTGTTGTCCTGCAGCGGGTCGTAGCGGCACATCTCCACGCTGCCGAAGTTGCCCTGAGATACATCGATAAACCATCGTGTCAAGATAAAGAACAGCAGACAAACGGTCATGTGGTTTGGGACATTTGTTGTAGTCCTAAGAAATAGTTTTTTTTTGTGACGAGTTGTTATAGTCATGTTCTTTGTCAAAATCTCAGTTTTTGACATAGTAAAAAAAAAGCCACGGTTTTTGGAAATGATTCGACACGGCTGAGCTCTGGTACCTTTCCAAGCTGTTGTAAGAATATGAGGTGTCTCTCTTCAAACTGGGCCGGCTCCTGGTTTTCGACGCCTCCCGTCGTCCAGCCGGAAGCCGTCGTCCGGTTGGGAAGGATGTCGCTGTCCACGATCAACTCGTAGTCTGTAGGACGCGAGGACAAATGAAGAACGTGTGTCTTTCCTGACAGTAATGAGAACATCTTGTCAACCAACCTGGTGTAAAAAGGCTGTTCAGGTCCCGGATGATGGCGCGAAACGTCGGCCGGTACGTCGGCTCGTAGTCCGTGCAGTTGCTAATCAGATTGGCCAGCTCGGTCCATTTGGGCGCGGGAAGCTGGTGGTGGTCCTCGTAGAACAGGCATTTCTGGAGCGTTGGAGAAAAGGATGCTTAAAGGCACAATTTCGGTCATAATTTTTGCGAAGTGTCATGGTTCTTTGTCAGGATTCTTTAGTCGCGTGCTTGGGTCAAACGCTTGGGACATGGTTGCGGTTTTTGGACTTGGGGTGATACTGATGAGTGTTGGTAACGTCATTTGGTCATTTGGTCCATGCAATTCCTTCAAGCTTCACCTTGGAGTCATCCAGCGCCGCTAGTGGCCTCTCTCCACCACTGCAAAGTTCCCAAAGAGTGACGCCGTAGCTCCACTTGTCAGCCGCCAGGCTCAGGTTGGCAGGGTCGTCAATGCACTCGGGGGGCACCCACGGGATCCTCTCGATCAAAACTGGACGCAAACAAAAGCACAGACAAATAAATACCTGGTCCGGTCTGGTCAAATAAATACATTTGACCGAGTAAAATGAATTGAAATGCCATGAATCCTTTACAGCCCCAAGAAACCGCCCCACATGTTGGTCATGTCTGGATTTTAAAAAAAAATGTGTAAGAAGCGGCAGCTGCAGACTCACTGTCTTTAGGTAGGACAGTGATGCTGATGCCAGGGTCACTCAGCTTGATGAAGGGCGGGTTGCCGGCCCGGCGGTCTTCCTCTCGTATCAACAGGACGTTTTTGGCGCACACGTTTCCGTGGACCAGGTGCTTCTCTTCCTGCACATCGGGCATTACATAGGATGAGCCATTTGATGATATGCATCAGTGAGATTTTATTGAGCTACAGCTACAAACATTAGACTCACCAGTGCAATTAAATGATGTTTTGAAATATGTTTTTTGGTCATGCTTTTTGAACTATGTTTTGGTTGTGTTTTTTTTGGCTTTGTGTCATTAGTCACGGTCTTTGGTCATGCATCCTAATTACATTTTTGTAGTCATGACTTTTTACACTTTGGAGTCAGCCTTAAAGTTTACATACCAGGAAATTCATGGCCCAGGCCAGCTGTTTGGCCACTTCCAGCTTCCACAGAATGTTCAGCGAGTTCTTCTTCTTCTTCAAGTAGGTGTCAAGGGAGCCAAACTTTACATACTCCTGTACCATGATGTCTGTAGAGAGACAATATCAGCCACTCACTAAAATTGAACAAATGGCACCTTTACACTACACACACACACAAAAGCGTGTGTGGTGTTGACTTACTCTCCTCGCCGCACACGCATACACCGTAATTGAGAACCAAGTGCTTGTGGGAGAGCTGGCTCATCATGCTGGCTGCTTCAAAGAAAGACTGCCAGGAAAAAAAGAAGAAAAAAAAAAAAAGGAGGGGGGGTCAAAACACTGGAGATGACCATGACGATAAGAAAAAAGGACACAAGTGGAACTAATGCGCACTTCCTTTTGACATGAGAATAAATGAGGGGGCTTACCCCCAACTCCAAAACAAGATCCATCCTTGTGGAAACTGAGAATATTATTCAGTCAATAACAAGGAATAGAAAAAGTAGTTTCCTTTGTTTTCAATCGGCCAAATTGTGACCACGATTGAGCGGAAAGGTCCAATTTGATATAGCGTTTAATATTGATATATTTAAAGAGCGAGCGGTAGAAAAGACAAAAAACACACAAATATGCACTACCCCATCCACCACTAGGTGGCAGTGTTGAATGGTTGACAAAGTGTGTAAAATGTTATGGAGGTAATCCATTTTCATTTGTATAGCGCTTTCACAACAGCTTCTGCTGTTTTTAACAGGGCTGCATGAGTAACCAATAGAAAAATATATTTTCTAAGGGGCACATCAATTTATAGTCAAGTCTAATTGATTTAATATATAAAAATTTGAATTATGTGCTGTGGTGCTTCTTTTTATTGATGGATAAAAAAAAGTTCATTTGGGGGGGGTTATTTAGGATATTTTTTTTTAGATGTATCGCCAACTCCTACCTCTGAGTAGTTCCTGTGGGCCTGGTCCAAGACTTTCATGACTACTTCAGTTTGGTGCACAAGTCCGTAGTCTCCGAGCTCCTTGCGCACGCCTTTGAATATCTTGGTAAACGTCCCTCGGCCAAGGCTCTCCAGCTGAGGAATGTCAAACATAAAAAGTGTCATACGCATATAAATAAATAAATGAAAATATAGAAATAAAAAAACAAACATACAAACTCCAAATCTTCTTTCTTGATAGTGTGAAAGACCATCTGACTGACATGGGGTTGATGCAGTGACGGTGAGGGAGGCACGTCGGACGCTTTGTTTCTCCGGCACACCAGCAAACAGGACTTTTCTAATGAAATAAAAAAAAAAGTATTTTGGCCACCAAAAATATTCCCAGCACATGGCACGACTTACCTTTAGGTTTAGGAGCGCAGCACTTGCTGAACTGGAAAATGAAGCTATCGGAGCGCACCGCTTCCTTTTGGTAGCAGCTCAGAAGATCTTTCAGGCTGCTGAAGTTCCTTTTGGTTCCGGTGAGGTTGAACTCGCCACTGGACGATCGGGTTATCTGGCAGTGTTTGTATTCCACTGAGTCATACACCTGGGAGGGGGCACAAACAAAAGGAACGTGTTTTAAATGTCAGGGAAGGGCAAAATTATAAATATACTCCTCGGACTGCTCGCCAACCAAACCATCATTCACGCTAAATGCCAGACGATGAAGAGACAGTTATAAAAGAGCAAAAAAAAACAAACAAAATATCTATTCATGTGAACAATCAACAATGGATTAGTGAAAATGTTCAATTGGAAGGAAGAAAGCCGATCCAAAGTATTGAAGGAAGCCAACAACCTGGAACAAATCCACAGAATCACGTGGAGAACATTTTGGCGATAAGATCTGCAATTTTGTCAGGTTCTCCGTGGCACGATTGCGAGAACGACTGCCTTTGCCAACAGCTGCTATTCTGGGTCCGGAATTTATGCTTAAAGCGTTCTGGACAGAAAACTAGTTAGCCAATTCAGAAATTGAGACACTTTGCTTTTGTTTTTTTGCATACCTCAACAGGGAACGTCAGAAAGTACTTGTTGAAATCCTTCGGGCTGCACCTTAAAATGTACAAGGCGTGCTTGTTGGCCGATCTCTGAAGTCGGTTAATGGCAAACTCCATCCTACGAGGAGAGACACAGTCCCTTTGTCGGGGATCACAAAAACAAATCGGTAGCCTCAAATGCAAACCTTCCTTTCCCATCACTTACGAGACCGGGCCATGGCAGTGGCAGGCGATGGCCTCCACCAGCCTAGGGGGCGCCACTTCTTTGCAAAGGTAGTGATGTGCGTCCGCGGTGAGCCGATAGTGGCCATCGATCAGGGACACAAAGGAGAGCGCTTCAGACAAACTGGGGAACTCCAACTCCTGGAAAGCAGAGAAAACAAAATCAACTTTGTGCATATTTTTTTTCTCTGTTCGGTAAGTAATTAGCATCGCATTAGCAAGTTTACAAAAAAAAAACACAGAGAAAAGTTCCTTTTAGTGTCAATTCTAAATGATGTGTCCCTGTTAGAAGATATCAAAATCAGTGTTACCAGGTTCTTGCCATCCTGCTTGTTGATGGTGACCAGGCGGCTCTCAGAGGCAGTTTCCTTGTTGGCCTGTTTGATGTTAATATCAACAACTTCCGGAAAGTCGCACAGCGTCTGCAGCTCCTGGGGTGAGGAGAACAACAAAAAAAAAAAAAACACACATGCAAGTTGAGAGGTAACCAAGATACCACCAGAATGGTGCTGGACAAATAATGTAAAACATCCATCAAGTGAATCTACCTTTAAATAGCTCAGAGATGTGGCACCAACCTGGTCGGGATCTTTCAGCTTCTCCCGGCACCACTGGATGCCGCTGTCAGCGGCCACCAGCAAGACGAGCTGGCCGCCGGATGCCTCGCGGACCTGGAAGGTCTCAGTGTAGAAGGCCTTCTCCAGCGACTCCATGCTGATGAGGTACTTCAGCTTGAGGTCCCGCGCGGTGGTGTGGAACTGGCTGAACTGCTGGACAAAGCGCCTGAAGCGGAAGCGGATGCGTTTGCGCGTCAGGAAACTGCAGTCCTCGATCTGGGCACGCATGTCTTTGGGCAGGAACGACTTGTAGCTGCGTGCACAGACAAAGATGGATGGAAATTACCATGGCTACACAAAATACATCTCCGTTCTTTGTTCGGGCCCGCAGAGCGTTGACATGATCATCAAATAACTGCTCAGTTTGTTATGATATCATTTTGAGCACTTGCGACTGCATACAGAAAAATCATGAAACAAGCATGGATTTTGTTATCTAAAAAAAACATTTTTCAGAAAAATGAGCACGTTTCGAACTTGTTTTATTGCCTAGTCGACAATATCATACGATGATCCAATGAACTGCAAAATGAGGAACTTTTTAAAATGTTTAATCTATTAAATAATTCTTTAGTTAAACAGAATCATTGCGTTATGAATCATGAAGATTACGGAGAATAAAATTAACTGCGTGTCTATGTCATTGTTTTATTAAAATTAAATATTTTTAAAATACATTTTGACTTCCTCTGCAAATGACCTAAAAAGGAGCCAGTCCACGGTTGCCATGGTACCAGCAAGCGCCGACCTTAGAGCCAGGAGCTATTTTAAGATACAATTATCACATAGGTTGATGAACTGATCTGCTGATAACAAACATGAAACCCACACTTTAAAGTTATAAAAAAAAAATAATAAAGACAAAGTTAAAACGTAAAATAGTTTGTAGGATAAAAAAGGCAAATAATGGATAATAAAAAGCTTATCTAAAACGATCTAAAACTTGAAAATGAAAGCAACAAACTCCCTTGATCATGTGAATACGGCTTACTGAACGAAGGTCGCGATATTGTTGATTTCAACACGAGACGTAGCGGCTACCTCGTAGTGCGGTAGACGTCCAGCGGCGACACCTCTTTCTCGTTGGCGGTCCGCGTCATGTCCAGCACGGCCATACCCAAGCACTCCTCCTGGGTCTCGTGAGAGCTGGAAAGCTTGACCAAGCCACTGATGAAATCGTTTCTCCACTAGAGGGATTGGCGGGGATGGACAGACTTTGTCAGTATTGCCAGAAACACAAATGAGAAATCTTTTCTACCCAAAGCGGATGGTGATGTCCTCCGGACGTTTCCTATTTAAAAAAAAAAAAAGGACGACAATGGAGACTAAACAAATCGATGGATTTTCTTCCAAGTATCTATGTTTCAGGGTCAGTAGGTCTGCAGACTGCAGGGGCATCTCCTGTGTTTGAGCTAGCCAAAGATTTTTCAATCATTTTTACTTTTGGGTTCTGGCTGGGCCATTGCAAAACCTTCTGCGCTGAATAAAGCACGTGACACCCCATGAGCCGACTAAGCCCACAACAATTCACATTGGCAAAAGCACACATACTGTAGAAGCAACACACTCACCTGATAAAAGAGGTATGACATCACACAATCATCCAGAATGGGACTTTCAGATCCCTTTGCAACGCCGTATCGATAAGCCCGGGACGCCCCACCGCTGTACCAGCCAGGGTAGTAGTACCTGCCACCGACACGCGATGTTACGTTTGAAACGTCAGCCTGCAAAATGATCACCCGACGCTACCTTATTCGAAAAAACACATCTTCCGAGGCGGACTCGTCCAAATGGAAAATATGGCTGGGGCAAAACCACAAGCGGTCTCGCTCCCTGAAGAGGCCAAAGAGGCTGAAGTAGACAGGCGCTACGCCTGCGGACACACAAACGAAAGCAAATGTAAATAAAAGCATGTTACATAAAATAACAGCAAAAAATACCTGCTGTTAGTAGACGGGACATAAAAATCCAGTTTGGCTTAAACCAAGCACACCATTGAGTGGTCAGCAAAGAATTAAGTCAGCAATTCATCTTCTTGGATTTGATCACTGCGGGCAGTTGATTTGAGGACTGAACGGCTCAGTGGGGACTTTTGCGAGTCACTTTTGTGAGCAAAGTACACAGCGTTGCATCGGAGGGCTACACGTAATAAAAGCTGTTTTTGGTGCCAACACAAGTCAGCGCAAGGCCAATAAATTTGCCCTTAAATGTCAACAGTGTTTGTTCTATCATCAGACGCTCAAGATTCGATTACGGCAACATGCTGGCGAGATCGAGCTGCACTAAATACCGAACGCCATCTTTTAATCTTTCATTTAAGTGATCTCGTGGGTACAAAAGTGATTGATCAAACTCGGCACTAAAGTGGAAGATGAAGGCCGGTGATCTTCAAACATTTTTTTTAATGTGATCTAATTGTGAAGTAGTTTTTCCCCTAAGTTTGCCGTTTGGGTTAGGGTTAGGGTTAGTATGCAAATACTCACTGCATGCTTTGGCAGCATCGATGCACAGCTCTTCGGCCACGTAATCGCCGGCCGGGTAGCTCAGGAATTTGCAGTCGGACTCTCCCCGGATGCTGTGATAGAAGCGAACCCTCAAAACAGCGGGGTCAGCGGGCTCGGTACCGCCGGCCGGGTTCCTGTCCGGACACTGCCGATGGGCGCTTCCGTTCCGGTGCTGCACTGTGGGGCACGTGTCCGGCGTCGCGTCCATGGCTTGCTGAGAGACCATCGGCAACGTGCCACCTGCAACAAAAAAAGGTAATCGAAATTGAAATGAAATTGAAAGCGGCAGACTACCCTGAGCCTTTGCAGGAATGTCTCCTTGAGATTGTTTTGTTTGTCTACGCAAAACCCTGAGTGCTGAATTGGAACAAATAAATAAAACAAATAAAAAACACCAAGGCTATTTAAGTGACTGAATTTGATATATTTCCATTACTAATGCTAATAAAAGCCATCTCTTTAACTCAGCTCAGTCACTTTTGGCAGTGACTTTTTTTTCCCACTGTAAGATAAATTCATTCTGTTAGAGTTTATGAAAATGTGAACATTCACAGAATGTTACTATCGGCAGTTTGAAGGGAGAGCCCTGCTTTAAGCAATTAACGCAATCTTTTACTCACAGGAAATCAATTTTGTCGACTTCAGCAAAAATCACCCAAAAAAAACCAAACACCACTTAGATTGCAATGTTTCAGCCCTCTCAAACAAGTGCACGCAACCAAGTGTTTAATAATACCTTCAAAATATCCATCCATGTATTTTCTAGATTATTTCTAGGGTGCAGCCATGCTCATCTTTGAGGGGAAAACAAAATTAAATTTATTCAAGGCAGGATCGTAGATGCAATTTGCTCCGATTGTTGGATCCGATCAAGTGGTGATAAAACAAGAATATGATGTTTGTAAATTTGGTTAAATTTTGAGAATAAATAAAATTCCAATCAACACTTATGTTACAATTATTTAAAGTACACATTCGTTTTTGGGGCCACTCTATGTATCGTGTATGCATTAGGGCTTTCGAAGTTAAAGCATAAACTTTCTTCGAAGTGTGATTTATTTGACACATTTATTTACTTCCTATAGGCAATTTTACTTTCAGTTTTACTTGATTGACGCTTGTTGGTTTCACTGGGCGTCTATTACACGAGCATTGCGGGACGGCCCGGTTTCGACCCCCGCGTAAGACGGGGGTTCACTGCATAGATATTTGGGCTGTGAGAGGTAGCGGGATTCGAACCCCGAACCCGAGAACTGTGAGACAGGAGTAGTAAACACTTATCACCCTGTTGCCTAGTTTCATAACACTGTTTTCAAAACCTAACATGTTGAAGTGTGTAACTGGTAACAAATTAAATGGGGGGGGGGGGGGGGGGGGGCAAATAAGCTTAAACAGGTAACCTTCGCAAGTAGGCAAACACGCACGCACACGTCTCCTCCCACCGCAATGGTTGGATGATACGTGACGTCACAGCGAAATAACCTTTTTATCCGGGGTGACAAGTTTAGCAGCTTATATGGGTAATATGGTGTTTAAATAGTCGAGCTGCAAATGATTTGTGACGGGAGGTCAAACACTTACTTTGCAAGATGAGCAGCCAGCGGTGCAGCTAGCCAGCTAGCTCAGTGCTAGCTCCCCCGTAGGCCACCAGCAGTCAGGACGACTTTGACAGCTCACGCTTGTCTTTACAAATTTGAAATGGATAAGTCAGCCAAACAGCCCCTTCTTACTCCATTCCCCTTCCGCGTTGCTTCTAAACTGGCCGCTTTTGGGACTCCAAACACGGCCAGTTCCCCATTTTCTCCCCCCCACCCCCCCACCGCACCCGTACACGTCCACTCCCCCCCGATGAGCAACTTTATCCCTTTGGTCTTATCTCGTCAACATAACTTTAAAACCAACACAAGTTCCCGTGCCCTAAATGGAAGAAAGAGCCCCCCGGTTCACCCATTATATTGCAGCTACGACTGTGTGAGTCGAGTCGCGGTGTTCCATTGAGCTAAATCGGGAAAACTTATCCACTTGTTGCGTTGCAGTGCTAAGCGTGGACGAGCTAGCTGGGAAGCCGCACTAGACCCAAGTCAACAAGCGACCTCTCCCACCGCTCCGCGCGGTGCGTTCAGGGACAGCGGAAATCCCCCAATCACAGTACCTTTTCCTTAAAAAAAATAAACAAAAAGTTCATTTTTTATATGTGGATATTATGGTTTTAGTAGTTTACTTTAGCTCTTATATTCTTGCTACCTTATTAGGACGCGGGATGACACAAGTGCAAGAACAAAAATATAAAAAGCAGAAGAGAAAATGAATGGGTGGGCAGACAGATGAATAGAGAAGTTGGACTTTGTGTTGCTATTGTCAACCCACCTAACTGAGTTTTAACCATTAAAGTCTAAGAATTATTGAGGACTTGTGCATCCATCCATCAATTAATAATGTGAAGTTAATATCAATAACGAATTTGGCTTTTTGTCAAAGCATCCGGACCTCTAGTTGGCGGTGTGCTCGTGAGATGTTCTTGTTTCTCACCGGATGTATTATATATAACGGAAGTTGAGCGGAAATGTTGTTTCATAATAATACACATTCACAATAAATTTATTTATGTTTATTAATGCCCTGTCAAATAAAGGATGTTAAATACAGTGATTATTTCATAATTATAATTTGATTAGAAGACGAATAAATTAATAACAGCTAAGTATACAAGTTAAGCCTTTTTAATAATTCAGAAATGTGTCTTATTCTGAATACGTGACCGGATATCTTTTATTTTACACCGGCGAACCCTGCATCTTCTACCCACCGTCCTTGACAAGCTTGACCCACGTGAGCAAACCAAGCGTCATAATTCAAGTTCTTCGTTTCATAAATGCCATATGCGTATACTTTTAAGTAACATATAGTACTTGACTTGGTTTCTAACTCGATCTGAATCTAGGCGAGCATGAGTGCTAGCACCAGATCAGTGTTGACGTTTCTCCAGCGTTGTCTGGCGCTGAGCCACCAGACGACCAGGTGCGCTCGTATTCCACGGCCCACTTGGACTTCCACGACCCGGACAGCGGCCTCTTTTCGGGGCTTGTGTCCTCTCCAGTGCATCGCCGTGGTGAGGACCACCCAACGTCTCCTGTGCAGCAAGGTAGCCATTACCTCTTACAGGGGCGTATTTAATCATTTGGGGTGGGTCCAAGGGAATCACGTGAGTTGAATCATGACAATTGTACATGTGTACAGAGTTTGAGTGCCTGTCCCACTGTTCACTATTTTCTACATCCTCCTTGACTTCCAGGCACCGTGTGAGGATGAATATCCTCCCCTTCCAGCCTACGAGACCGACACGGCACCCGCGAAGAGGAAAGAGGTGTACATCGTGCAAGTGATAGGCCTTCCGTGGTCATGCACTACCCAGGATATTGTCCAATTCTTTTCAGGTAAGAGCAAAAAAATACAGATCTGAATCAGGGGTTTTCCAGGCCCAAATCAAGGCAGAGGTGGCTTTGTTGTTACCATAAACTGCTCTCACCACTGGCTCAAACTAACTTTTCCTCTTTAGTGTCAGACTTAGATTGAAGGAAAACTAGCTATCCAATGAAATGGTTGAAGTGTGTTGTGGAAGAAAAAATCGTAATCACAATTGTGTCTCCAGAGTGTCGTATCCGCGACGGGACGTCAGGCGTGCACCTGACTGTGGACCACCAGGGTAGGCCGTCGGGACGTGCCTTTGTGGAGCTGGAGCATGAAGAGGATGTGAGAAAAGCGCTGGAGAAGCACCGGCAGTACCTCGGACCTCGCTATGTGGAAGGTTTGAGCTCTCGGAAAAAAAAAAACCCTTCCAGACTCACTACACTTAACATTTTCAATATTGTGGCCTCCTTAAAGCTGCAGATATCCTGATTAAAATACTCAACTAATCATAGTGCAAGTGTACCTAATAAAATGGTCCACTCACCCTTCCTAGTGTATGAGGTAACAAACAACGATGCCGAGGACATCCTGAAGAAAGCGTTGTTGTTTCCCACCGACACCCGGGTTGTTCGGCTCCGAGGTCTCCCCTTCTCCTGCACCGAGGACGACATTGTGCACTTCTTTACTGGTACGGTGCACCTAATCCAGTGTAGCTGTTGCTGGTAGGTAAGTATGTAAAAATGCGTTTCAGGTTTGGACATTTTGGAGAAAGGCATCACCATGGTAATGAATAGCAGAGGGAGAAGGACGGGGGAGGCTTTTGTGTGGTTTTCCTCGCAGCAAGCGGCTGATGAAGCACTGCAAAGAGACAGAGAGCTCATAGGGAACAGGTCAGACATTCGAAGCGAACCCTCGTGATGTTAGGTGAAGCATACGTGTCTGCTCAGCTCCTTGTGGCAACATGTGGTATTGCAAAAACTTCACTTCAACATCTCTATATATATATATCTCTCAAACACACAACTTATTTTCCCTTTTTTTCCCCCCCCTCTTCCTGTGACAGATACATTGAAGTGTTTCCCAGTTGCAGTCAAGAGATTCATTCAAAATGGCGGCATTCTTCAGAAAATGCAAACGAAACATCCAGGAGCAGGGTCAGACCCGACAACCCCGGTAAAAAAAGTGATTTTATGAAACAAGACAGTTCATCACTTTATCCTTATATTTAATTTTAAAAAACAGAATTATGGTCTAATTTAATATGTTTATCCATCGATCCTAAAATGTCAGAGTTGTGCTAATTTTTTTCTTAGCCGCTGCATCAGTCCCTGCTAAACTGTCCAACGAGTCACATCACGTCCACTTGAGAGGACTTCCCTTCCAGGCCTCTGGAGAGGATCTTGTAAAGGTAAACATTATGTACGAACCACATGGCTTACTTGATTGTGACAATTGTAAAAAGTTGATCGGGTTGTGCTACAGTTCTTCGCCCCGCTGACCGTGTCCAGGATCCGCCTGGACCTGGGACCTAACGGCAGGCCGAGCGGCGAGGCCGACGTTTACTTCGCCAGCCACTGTGACGCCGTGGCAGCAATGTCCAAAGACAGAATGTACATAGGTGAAGATTCACGCACTTGAAAGCGGCAGATATTTCTTTCCTTTGATTTTTGCAGCTCAACATTTTGGTTTTTAGGTGGAAGATACATTGAGCTGTTCCTCAATTCTGTGCCTGATAACGAAAGGTGAAAAAAGACGCGCTTCTAAACCAGGTAAACAGATTTTGCTCCATTATCTTTTTTTAGATTTGCTATTTTCCTCTTGAGGCTAATGTTTCCAATGTTTTTGTCTTTCTGCTGACACACAGATGTTCTTTATTCAAGTATGGCATCAAACAATAAACCATTCCTGGTTTCATCACATGCGTGTCACTAGCTTCTTTGAAATGTAAATGCATAGCTGATTTTTAAGTCCTTAAAGCTTTCGGTCTTGTCATATCGACAACCGGGCAAAATGTCCTCATGACACCTAATGGCACCATCTTGTGTTTCCCCGCTACTTGGCAGATTTAAGATATGTGTTTTAATATATATATATTTTTTAAGTCTACTTGAAGTATATGGTAGATCTAAAACATTTCACAGGGGTTGACTGCAGGTGTCCATTATGAGGAGATTTTAGGAGTGTTAAAAAGTGCATGTTGCAGTTCCAGTTGTAGGACAGCGTTCACGTTAGCGGGTTTTTTTTTACGCTGGCGACGTGGAAGCGTACTGCTGCAGTAAATGCGCGTAACAGGCGGAGCACACAACCTCGGGCAAGATGGACGACGGTAGCGGTAACTCGTTGGCCACGCAGCGCTCGCAGAACACGCCGCCGCAGTTCTTGCACTGTTTCTGAAAAAACACAAAATGGCGTTGGCAGAGAAGATTCTGCTTTTTTATTTTTATATATATATATGCAACCCCAGCTCTGCGACCTAGCCCAAAAATGCATCTCCAAGGAACTATTTTGGAGTTTTTGCCAATATCCTTTCTACTTTGCTGCCATCTTGTGGCCATAACAGGCAAATACAAATATTTTTGGGGACGTGGTTCCTTTTTTCCACGTATAAATAAAACAATTTGGAAATTAACTTTCAGCAAGACACTTTAATTTTTTAAAAAAGAGGAAGATGTATGCGTTATGACCCCTGACCCCCCGTACAGATTATCACGCTGGTACCTTTGTCATGAGGAGTGAGTCTTTCAGCTCGCACATGCTGCACACAGAAGCTTCACTGGTGTCCACAAAGGGCTCATCCTGGACATGAACATATATATAACATCCATTTGCAGTAAATTTGCATATATAACAAAAAAAACAAACTTACCTCCTCATTGTCATCATCAGACGGGCAGAAGGACCTTGAGAAGATACAAATGTATAACGATATAGATTGAAACACATTTTAAAATGACAAAAATGTTGTTGGGAGTACACACAAGCTGGAGTTTGGGCTGCTTTTGTCTTCTGCTGTCACTCTGAGGTCCTTCCTCACTGCCGGAGATCCCGATTGAGGCTGCAACACCAAAGCCTCGTCAGTAGACAAACAAATGCGAGACGGCTTATATGAGCGCGAGTGTACTTGTGGGACATTCTCGCGCTGCGTGCTGCCCAGGTGGTGGTCTTGCTCCCTCCTTTGCTCCGCCTCCAGGTTGGACCTGGTGGAAAGCAGAAAAGTCCTCAGTTCAGCAAGCAACTGTGTTTCTTATTTTTAGGACAGACCATGTTGTTTTAGGGGGGTACCTGTGTTTCCGGAGCTGCTCCAGCTCCACCTCCAGGCTCTCGATCTTGTCCCCAAACTCGCGCTTGAAGAGGCGGTTGGCCTCTAGCACCGCGTCCTTTTCCCGCTCAGCCTGTTTGCATCTGATTTTTTTTTTTTTTGGGGGGGGGGGAAATGATGATGGAGGGATGTAAAACAACTTTAACATAAAAGCAACTGAAAAGGGAATTGGTGCAGAAAGTGAAAGCCAAAGAGCCGACAAATGAAGTTAAAGGAATGAAGAAGGTGGGACTGAGAAAATCCTTCAGTTTAAAGGTATGTATCTTTTTAAGTTATATGCATTCATTATTTATTGTTTATTTTTCTGCACAGTACTTTTATTTTGTAGATTTTTTCTAATGATATCCCAATTTTTACAGCTTTTTAAAGAATTTTTATTGTTTATTGTTTTTGTTTTTCCTGTATGATTTTATTTAATTTCAGCAGGGGTGTGTAGACATTTGGTATCCACTGTATATGTTTATTTTCATTCATTTTTTGTACTTGAATAATTTCAATCCTTTATCATACTTGGCTGATTAAAAAAAAATAAAAAATGTCATCAGCTCTTCAGCCTTGAGACAATAAGCCAACTCACAAGAAAGCGAGTGTGCCGGGAAGTCGGTTGGTATTTGTACGATTGTTTTATTAGCCTAATGGTTACAAGGACAAATGTCGACATACAGTACAGCTCTAAAATCCAGAAATGAATTGTCTTTCTCCCACGTGACCGCTTCTTTGGACCACCCGCTCATGAGCAGGTGTGACAAGAAGCACGTGGGAGAACACAAGGATTTCCTTAAAGATGCATTGAGTCCGCTTTACTCGAAGCCGATGGAAAGAAAGAAAGAAAAAAAAAAGGGGAGCTCCCTAGTTTGGTTATTTGGCATTTTGGCGGGGCTACTGCTGCAGCTGCAGAAGCTTCTCAGCGGTCGAGTTGAGGTTCCTGGCCTGCTGCACCAAATGTTTCTCGCTAAGCGCACCGTTCAAAATGAAGGAAATCACAAAAAAAGTGAGGCGAGAAAATGAGAAGGGGTGGTGAAGGGAAACAACAGGAGAGTTTTGAACCAATAGGTTTGGAGGCGGCGGCCGTGATTCGGTGCAGTTGGGAAACGCTTACCTGCTCTCCAGCTGTTTGATGGTGCCTGACATCTGGCAAATTTTTTCCTCCAGACGGGCCACGGCGTCACTCTTCTGCTTGGAGCTGGCGTCGGCGCTCTGAGGAAGCCAGTTGGGTTAAGGCGGGACAATTTGCTAAGCAGTGAATCTAAACAGCGGCGTACTTGCGACTTGTGGCTGAGCTGCTGGTTGATGACGCGCAGGTCGTCCAGCTGCTGCCGCAGCTCCACCAGCGCATCTTGCTTCTCGCATACGTCCTTCTCCAGCATCTTCATGGACAGTTCCATCTCCTGCTTCATGCCGATCTGCACCTCCAGCTCCTTCTCCACGTCCTGCAATAAAATGGTCAAATTTGAAATATACGTGCGCGTTCATTTACCTGATGTTAATCAGCCGATTATCGAATCCCATAATTCCCGTCTTTCAATCAGAGATGCAAGTAAACTTTTCTAGAACAATATTTGTGCTAATTCCTAACCCGGTTTTCATACAATTTGTAAAATACGTTAATAATATTTATGAATTATTCCAGTCAAAGCTATCCATAACGGTTGGGACTCTACATAATTACTCAAGTCAAGTCAAGTCACTTGACATAATTACTTTTTGCAAAATAAACGAATTACCCACCTATCCGAGAAGATTT
The DNA here is from genome assembly GCF_024217435.2 of Syngnathus scovelli. Lineage (NCBI taxonomy): Eukaryota > Metazoa > Chordata > Actinopteri > Syngnathiformes > Syngnathidae > Syngnathus > Syngnathus scovelli. Next base: position 21,136,795 of record NC_090849.1, read on the forward strand.
AATGGATGGAAAGAATAAACAACTTTTGGATGACCCACATTAAACAAAATGAGTTAATCCAAATGGCCAGCTTCTTGTTCACGTAAATGCTCAGTGGGCCGCATGAAAGAACCGAAGAATCTTCTAGAGGCGAAAACTCACCAGTCGAAGGAGCGTCTCCTCTTTGAGTTGCTTGCGCGTTTCGCCCAGCGCCGGGCCGTCGGCTGTTGCAGAGTCGCTTCTCAGTGCCTGAAAATCCCAGGAAAAGACTTCAACTCCAAACAAACGAGACACAAAAGTAACCGAAGGTGACGGCTGACCTTCCTGTTGGACTCCAGATGGTAGGAGCTCTCCTCTTTCACCCGCTCAACATCCTCTTGTAGTGTGATGATCCTGTTGTTGGCCACTGCCAGCTGAGGAGATGAAAATGCCATGAGGGGGACATTCGAGGACAAAATGACAAGTACAGTTAGGGGTACCTCTTCTGTGAGCTTGGTGTTGGACTTCTCCAACGCATCCACTTTGGCCTGGAGGTTATTTACGGAAGCACTACACACACACACAAGACAACATGAGCTTTATTATTTATTCTTTTTTTTAAAAAATTAGGATCTCGCTGGTGTGACAAACCTCAAGTGTCTGTTGAGCTCCTCCACGTAATTCTTCTGATCGAGTATGGCGGTGATCTGACCGTCACTGATACAAATCAACATCAACATTTTTTTTTTCTTCCCCAGGGGATCCTTGAGGTTGAATACGTCAGAAAGCAGCCACACTCACCCTTCTGCACTCTTGCTGCTGTGGCCGCCGTCTTTTAGGTACATTGAGAAATCGATGACTCCAACCTGCGGAGAAAATGGAAGAATCGCTGAGAAGCTAGCTAGCTAGATGGTTACGTAGAGAGCTAGATGAAAAAAGGAAAACAAGCTGCTTCATGCCAGGCTAATGCTCTGGGTTCATTCCAGGACACTCGGCCACTGTGAAGGTTGCTGAAAGTGGACCAACCTGGGAGTCCAGGTCTTCTCCTTTCATGCACAGGTTGGCGTCGATGACGTTGAGCCCGACGAGCAATCCGGCGATGACGGCTCCCTCCTCCTCCATCATCAGAGCGTTGGGCTCGTAGAATTCACTGCACACGTGAAGAAAATGCTTTTGGGTTGACAACAAGTTTGAGGATAAAACGAAAAAATGCGAAGCTGGTCCTGAACCTCAGCAGGTCCTTCCTGTTGATGATGGTTTTCATGTAGTCGGACAGCTTCTTCTGCATCAGGGCAAGTCTTAACCAAGCGCGGCCTCTTCCTAGCGGCGTCCTGTCACAGTCGTAAAACAAGTCTCGGCATTTCAGATCAGCAAAAGCAACTTTTGAGACAGTTTGGCTGAATTTGAACTGACTTGAGTCCAGGCAGGTCTTTGACACTGGCGGTGATCTCCCCGGCCTCGGGCGTCAGCTTCTCCACCAGCTCCAAGGCACCCCAGAATGATTTATTCTGGCCCAGAAAGGTCTTCTTGGCTGAGGGAGCAAAGACGACAACATCAGCAAGAATGAATGAGTCGAAATCAGATCGTTGGAGATAGAACCACTCATTGAGGAGCTCCAGAAGGTGTGCGAGCGAGCGTCGCTGACGTTACTTTTCAAGCCGTGCTTAAGGCAGTGCTCCATGACCACGAAAAACTGCTGCAGAGGCGCGTAGTCCGAGTCCAGCGTGCGTCCCAGGTTGAGCGCCGACTCGATCAGACCTTTGATGCTGAGCTTGGCCATGTTCATCAGGTTGAGCCTCTCGATGGTGATGGGGTCCTTGGGATCTACACGACACACAACGTGAAGCCACTGACAAAAGCCGCTACTGCAAAAAATCAAAAAGTCGTTTTACTCTTTTAGTTTTATTATGTTTGAGTCACGATAACGCTTGACACGGCTTCCATTGATGACAGAGATTTATTACAGATTAATGAAGGCGTTTGGGGGAAGGCGTGGCCAGAGACGAGGAAAGAGCGAGTCGGCAACGAGCCGCTCATCTTCAACTGCGGCGTCATGGCCATTTTTTTTAACGTTGCCCAAAAACATCAACGTACATATCTTGCGGCGTTACATCCATGGACACGCCATCCCAATCCTACCTTCATGGGCCGGCTCGGGGTCCGGCGTGAGGGAGATGTCATTGAGCTCACGCAGGCACAGCCACTCGCCATCCACCGACACGCGGAAGTTACACAGATAGATGGTCTCCCGGGCGGCCTGCGTGATCTTGTCAGTGGTGGGCGTCGGCGTCTCGCTCTGTGGCGTCAAATCCGACATGATGGCGGTGATGATGACTCGGCAAAAAAAAAAAACACCTAACAAGCGGTTGTGCTTGTTGCCCCGAAATTCCCAATGAGGGGACAAAAAGGATGTCTGGAGCAGGTCTCTCTCTCCTCCTCCTTGTGACTGACGGAGACGCTGCGCTTCCTCACTCCTCCACCCCTTCCCTCCCTTTTCTTCCCTATTGTGCAGGCGATGGATTTAAAGGAGCAAAAAAAAACAATCACCCACCACCCTCCTCTGGAGTCTGATTGGGGGCTGGTGGTGGCTGGATGCACACTGGGTGTTGACCAAGATGGCCGACCGCTGTGGCGGAGGAGGGCCGGGTAGCAGTCAGAGCTGCGTCACGTGAGCAGATGGTGCAAGAGAGAGATTGAGAGAGCGAGAGAAAGGGGGGAAGGGAGGATGGTGGTCCCCAGAGAGGCCAACTAAATGCTAATGATGTTCGTGAACAGCATGAGTTCCCCATTTTGGGACCTCTAATAAACAACCAATCAAACGATAAGATAAACCGAACGCGACGGCATACCAATTTTCACCAGATTAAAATAGTGTTCACTATTGGAAATTCATCCATTTGCTTACTTTTTAATAAATCATCTGAAAAGCTTACCTGGCACAAGATGGTGCCAAAGCCCTGTCTAGTAGAAAAGTAGTAGCAGCGTCCCTATTCGGGCTGCAACAATTATCAGACTCCTCCATGCAAAAAAAAAAACTATATTATGATTATTTAGTAGGGAAGGCAGCCTTACTATGGCGCCATATCGTTATCATTACCATTATTACAGTAGTTATGATTATGAATACATACTGCTCTATGCTAATTCCCTTATTTAAACAAATCTGTTGTTATTGTTAAAGTTATCAAAAATAATATCGAAGATTAAAAAACACAATAAAATGTAGATTATGTACTTTAATTAGGCAAAAGGTTTAAAAACAAAAACTGACCAACAGTCTGACACGTGATTGGGTCACGTGATTCAACAAAGTTGTTGACGTTAGCATGTAGCTGGATTAGCTGTGACATATTCTTAATTTCATTATCTTATCTTTATAATGACGTGCAAAAAAGTAAGTAGTTTGGTATATTTAATATATATTCAATCTGACGTTAGCTTATTTGGTTGGCTACCAGATAGCTAGTTAGCATATGTCAGACAGTCTCGTGACAGCAATGAACAATTTCATCAGTTAATCCAACTTGCAAAAAAAGTGTTTTACTATAAAATGGCTACCTGCATTATCATAGTACTCACTTTTCTGCTTCGATTCGACCCTCTCGATGTGGAAGTCATACTTGGGGGACAGCGAGGACCCACCACCCTTGCCGATCCTCACGTTGGCGGAGCTCAAAGCTTCCTTGAAATAAATCACCGAGGTCGGAGACAGTGTCTCGTCCGGGCTGTCGTCGCAGTGGCGGTGTCCGTTCTCATCCGAGGAACCGCGGAACCGGGAGGCGGGTGAGCGCGGTGGAAGCGCCGCCGTGGTCAAATCCCTGTCGGCCATCCCCGTGAATGAGCAACCCCGCCCGGTCAAACTCACTTCATGTGATCAGTGGTAATGTAGCTAGGTGCTGGTTAGCTTAAGTCCCGCATGACCATAGCTACCGAACACAGCGCGCATCCAGCCCGCTGATACCAAACCAAAATCGTTCGCGACTACGTCCAAACTAGGTGTCACCCTCTTGGATGGTAAAACAACCACACACCTTTTCGCTAATCCGATGCTAATTTGGCGCGTCATCCCATGACGTCAGCAGTGATTTCACCTAAAGTAAGATGCGTCACTACTATGTTCGATTCCTGAACCAAATGGATGGAAATTCCTGTGTGGCACTGGTGCTGCGCTTTTCAAGTGGAGTAAGTGGTAAATTGTTAAATTGGCAATTAAGGTCCCGGCGGGTTGAAGTTTAAAACTTTCTAGGAGACACTACAGACGCAGTTTTTCAGGGATGAGAATTTTCCGCGCATCCGCGGATCTCCGTGTTTTTTTCCGTCGAAAGTATTTTTCGTGAATCGTGTAAATCCGTTGAGAAAATCATTTTTTTATATGGGGGGGGGGGGGGGGGGGGGCAACGTTAACCTCGGCGACTCTCGCGGGCATTTCCCCGCCCGCCGCGACAGCGTATACTTTTTCACATTTTGCGTCTCACTATGTCAATATTAGATATTTCAGGGAAACTAGAATGCTGTTTATGGGAACAATTTCCTCGGAGCGTGGCGAAAGCCAGCACAGTCAGCTGTCCAAATGTAACGTAAACAGACATTCCCCAAAACAAAGCCGACGGACATTCCCCTCAAGGCCCTCTCTTTTAGGAGACACCGCGTCGATAATATTGAAGACCTTTGAAAAGGTATTGAAAATAAAGCCGTCACGGTAAACTTTGAATGCGTTCATCCCTGAATGTTATTGTCTGTCTTCTGCTCCTCTTCCCAAATGTCCTGCATGGCGCTGCATCTGTTTTGCGTTACACACTTATGTATGTGGGATGATCCCCCGCCAATGCTAATTTGTCTGACTTGTATGTCATGCCGATGTTATAATATACAATATTATGTGTTGTGAATAAAAACATTACATTTGTACTGGTGGAAAATGCAAAAGTGATGAGAAGCACTTTTGCCAAATGCTCATACCGAGTAAGGTTTCTTTGGCGTATGAACAAAACCAATTAAAACCTGATAAACTTAGTATAGTGAAGCCCTTTATCGCGGTTCATCGTTCACGCCCCCACTGCTCACAAAATTGTGAGAAATCATATTTTTTTAACAACATAACTAGTTATGGGAAAATGAAGCTTCAAATTTGTCATAAGTCATTACAGATCAAGATCAACATTTTACTCAGTTTACCACAGCTTTCAGTGTCGTGGGAGGAGAAGCCAATCCTAGCTGACTTTTGTTTGCCATTGCACATATAAACAACACACATTTGCATTATTAGATTTTTTTTTTTTTGTATTTCTATTTAGATTATAACATGCACCTTTTTTCAATGCCAGGGTTACGAATAGTGGGAAGAGAAGCTGCAGCTGAGATTTGAGACAAAAAAAAAAGAGGCATATATGCTAACCATTAGTACAATTTTCTGCCCAGGCACATGATCAGATGATAAAATGTACTATTGATAGTAAATGTTGTACTTAAAACAGACTTTGCATTTGTATGCATGTGACATGGTTAAATTTTTATTCTTTGCTTTGTGTATGAGTAGATTAGCCTTTAAAACCAACCCAGAAATCTAAAAAATGGAAATTATGAAGCTGTAATAGTAATTATACGTTGAAGATGCATGCTGTAGTCTCCCACAACTGTACACCGGCAGATGGCGCTGTAAACTGAAACAAAAGAAAGTGCCTTGCAGAGATTGCAATTGGAAGTACTAGATGGAATGCTTTGATACACTATTAATACTGAACAAATATGTCAACATTGACAATAGAAAAATAGTAAAATTGGTATTACAGTAAAAACATTACTTAATTGTATTCCTTTTCAAATGTACTTTTTTTTCCCTTTCTTTACAGCAATAACACTTGTAATGACGTGACGGGGTGCACCCTGGACTGGTTACCAGTCAACTGCACTTTTAATTGTAATTATGTATTTTATTTATTTATTTTATATTATCCTCATTCGGGTTTGAGAGTAAGCTCAAGCCTATCCCACTTAACTGTGGGCAAGAGGAAAGGTATACATACCCTGAACTGGTCGGCAGTGAATTTTTTTCAAAATTGTATCATTAACCTTTAATATATTTTTCTCTTGGAGTGCATGATGATGATGATGATGGAGGAGCAACGGTGTGCGCCTTCTCCTCTTCCTCATCCTCCCCCAGCTGCACGAGAAGGAGGAGGAGTGGCCTGGACCGGTGGCCGGCCGAGCGTCACTTACAAACTGGAGCGGCGCTCCTTCCCGACGATCACTTGTTCACCTTCACGGCCACGGTGGGACCGAGACTGCCAGACGCGCACGGAGAGCGAAGGAGGCAAAGATCAACTCCCTGCGGTAAGTCATTGACACACAACAGAGGGGTCAGCAGCTGGGTCGCGCTGTCGTTCATCTCCTAAGTCATTATTTCATGAAAAAAAAAGAACAAAAATGTTTTATTTGAGAATTTGGGGACATTTTTCAAATAGTCTTGCCTTTATTATTTGTTCACTTGAATGAGTTTTCATTTGTAAATTTGCCAAATAAATGTTTTTGAAAATAGTTTAACCTTTATTGTTTTCCACCAAAATGACTTACATTTTATCATTTGTAAATTTGCAAAATATTTCAAATAATTTCATCAATGAAATATTTGCAAAATTTGAGGTTTGACGTCTTTTGAGTACTTTTTAATTGTTAATTGTCACGACTGACTCAAGCATCATCGCTGTCAATCAAAGTGGAACCTTATTCTGGTTTTACAGGCAACAGATTTTGGGATGCAGCCAAATTGCAAGCCAGTTTATTAGGAACAGCTCTATCTATAATCTACAACCATAACAATTTAGATTAGTAGCTCAAAAGCGAACAATATCGAGGATGCTATCTATGATGTAGCTAAAGTTGAACTCTGACTCTGTGTTTGTCTCACTTCAGGTTCGAACATCAGCCTGGGTCCTACTCGCCGCATTCCTCACTAAAATAACCGGACACTGGCCGACAAGATGAGCAAGAAGTAAGTGAGCTCCGACAATCTTGGAAGTCAGTGTAGTTTGTGAGGGATGAATGAATGTTTTGGGATGGGGAAATCATTGTTAGCGGGAGCTGGTCCCTCGGAGGTGAGTTGAAGTGTAAACGTGTTAAAGTTTAACGTGAATACAAGTTGCAGCCATGTAATTACCTGGGTAAATTTGTGCTTGAAACACAACACACATTTGAATGTTGGCGCAATTCAACGTAAAGCGGCGTGACATAATAGCACTTAATAGAACACAAAAGCGAAACGTTACATAAGAGAACTTTAAGAGAAATTTAGCCAGTCTGCTCGTATGGGGGTCGAGTGGGTCAGCCGCCCACCTGATCAGGTAAACTGAGCTACCACGTTTCAATTCCTGCAGGCTATCGTCGACACGAGCACAGCCAATCAGTGATCTTTCTGGTGAACTTTGTCCACACACACATACACACGCTCTTAACGCGGCCGCATGGGGTGGCGTGCGACACGCTAGGCACGCGTGTATGCTTCCATAACGTCTCGCAGACGCCGCATAGTGTAAGACGCCTTCAGGGCTTCTTGGTGTTTCCAAGGCGCGCTTAGACATGGAGGACACACAATGCGGGCTACTTGACTTTGTTTGGGCCCTGGAGCAGCCTGACAGATAGACTATCTCGCCAAGGCGACAGATAGCGAGCCTAGAGTGCAAAGTAATACCCCCGATCGATCGTCAATACACTCCTTTCTAGTACAGAGCCGCGGAAAATCCGTGGACACTTATTACTTTCTGCTGGAATGTCTTTCATAATAGTTATTTCCTGCACAGCTGCTCACACAAGTCTGACGTTCTAAAACGGCACGTTATTTCCATTCGATCGTTTTTGGAATTATGAAACCTTCTGTTGATTTATTGCTTTCCCTCCCCTCCCCCCACCCCCTGTGATGAAATCACAGCAAAGAGTTTTTAGAAGACATGGAAAGCGATTGTGTGTGATTGAGTAAAGATTACAGCCAACCAGGTTTATAGTTTTAGTGGTGTATCAGAAGCAAAACTAACATAAGCTTCTTTGAGTAGTCATATATATACTTAAAAGCTGGACAGGGGCTACAATTTTTCATCTATTGTGAGAGAGACACTTCCTAACTCTATTTAAAAATAATTAATAATAATAATAATGTGTTGAAAATTGTTCTCACGAATACCACTCTATGGCTCGTAGACCCTTTGGGGTCTTCAGACTCCAGTTTGAGAGCCGCTGTTGGAGAGGACATATAAGTACAGAAGATAATAGATAATTAAATTGTAAAGTGAAGCGATTACAACGGAAGAAAGAAGCCAAACTGCCTTATTACATATCATATAAAAAGCTAAAGTAGCCTAGTCTGCTCCCAGTAGAGGATTATATAAAAATGCAGCATAATATAACGTCTCATGTTTTCTCTGTGTGGACTGAGGAGTTAAGTTTGAGCCCAGGTTGTCTTGTTGTACCCCAATTTGATCAACAGATGGCAACGGTGGTAGCGACAACCTGGGCTGCCCACTATTGGGAAATCCACATAGATGTCTTCCATCAGTAGATTTTTGACTTGTTCCACGCTACCATGAAGGGCAACCAACAAGAGAACACATGGATCATGAACAGCGTATCCATCATGAGTAGAGACCAGTAGGTCTTCATATTTGTCTCATGGTATATACCACAAGTTAAGGCCTGCATTGCTGGTATTAATTAACTGAGGGAAGCGTGTGTCGTCGTGGGTGTTACGACTCGGTTGTCGTTTAAGCAAAGCCGGCGTAATCCTGTAAGGGCGGATGAGTAGACCGACGTGATGCCCCACTTGTTTGTGCCTTGGAGGAGGGGCGAGCAACAGGAAGAGGCGGAGGAAGGAGAGGATGGGCATTACCGAGCATATGGAGAGGTTTTATACGATGGTTGCGTGTGTGTGGGGGGGGGGTGTATACACTAATTATCAACTGCTCTGTTTTGATGGGGCACTAGAGTCACATGACTTGAATTTTCTAAATCGTTTTCATCTAAATCATCGTGGCTAAAATTGTGCCTGGTGACATACTTCAGCTCGGGAACGAGCCCCCCCCCCCGCATTATTTAAGAAATTTAACATCGTTGTCCGCTTTAGCGGTTTGATGCAATTGTAACTGGCCGTTAGATAGCTAGCTAGCTAGCTACACATCTTCCTTTCGAAGAGTCCGCTTGCGTGGCTGCATTAGAGCGCCTCGTTGTCGGACAAGAGTGTACGCATGTCACCCAGGAATGGTCTAAGGTGTTTTTTTATCATTCAAATATGTAGGACTACACTTTTCTTTGTGATACGTCAAATTTAAAAATGCTAATTAATGAAATTAGCTTTCTCTATACGTCAACTTTCCACCAATCCCTTGTGGCTCTGGTACGCATCCCTGTGGTTCATCGTAATAAATGATAGAATCATTGCGACAAGTTCAAATGTCTGTTTTGTTTACATTAAGGCATGAGTTAACCCAATTAGCAGACACTTCCTGTCCTTGTCTTCACCTCCCACTCACCAGATTAACTCCACTACACAACACGTTGGCGCACTGACCGGCTACGCACTTTGCCCTCGTTCAAGGGAGACACACATTCTTCATTTTTGAGTTTTTTTTAAGTCCCCTGAATTGGGGGGGCAGCGTTGGGGTTGGGTGGGTAGGGCGTCATGAGCGCCACCAGTAGCGCTCGACTGAGCCCTAGCCCCAGCCTCAACCTGCTGCAGGTGAACGAGCCCAGACGCTATGGCTCCATGCTGTCGCTGGAGGAGCGGTGTGAGCAGTCTTTCTTCCTTTTTTACTACTACAGGATGGAGGACGAGGCCGTGCTGGACCGCGGGGCGTCCCTCGTCAAGCACATCTGCGACCAGGAGGAGGTGGAAGGTATGGTCGCCTTTTTTCCCCCAAATGTGAGCTGTCGTTTCTTTACCCCGCTAATCCACAAGATGATCAAAATATGGTGACATATGATGTATCATCAGTGGTGTGTAACAGGTTTAATATTGAAAATAAAATGGTAAAAATGGGGTCCTTCAAGTCACTGGGCAGTTTTAGTTTTTCATTACCAGGTGCTTATTAGGTTGTTTTTCTTCGGATTGAACCGTTGAGGGGAATTCGGAACAGTTTCAAGCTATAGGTGTTCACAAAAACCTTTTGCCGGTAACCGAGTGTGGCTAACAATGATGCTAATGCTACTCGGCTCTGAAGAGGGAAACAATGTAAAATACATTTGTCACAATCATAAATGTTTTCAGATGTATATGAAAAATAGAACTTTTTATTCTATTTTTAAGATGTTTTAAAGCCATTTGACATCACATTTTTGGCTCGACAATCCTCAAGACAATACTCGCCAATGATTTAGCTAAACTAAGCTAAGCTGTATGACTAACAGATGGGATTTCCTTTTGCCATAGAAGTACGCTAGTAGGTCACTTCTTTAGCTACACCTGGTGGTTTATTACCACCACACATGTACTTTCAATGTTGGTCGTATCGTAAATCCCAAGAAAGTGAAATATGAAAAGAGTGACACGTACGGTTCCGCAGATGGTTCTCACAACACGGTCACAGTGGAGTTTTGGCAGCTGTCACCCCAGCTTGAACCCAGTCACACTTCCTGTGTGGGTCAGGATCATCTGCTGGAAAAATCATCTCCACTGAGTTGCAAGTTCATCTGATATTAGTTAAAACAAAAAGGCAGCGTGACATTTCTGATGTGATGAGCCTTGGCGGAGCAGCTTTGGAGGCCTATTTTATCTCATCAGAACCTCGATTAAGTAGAATTCCCGCTCGGGGGAATATCGGAATGTTGTGTCACAGTGTGGAAGTTTGAGATAAATACTGCAGCGCTGACCTTTGCTTGGAATTCAAACATTTTGATGTTCTTTCATTCAAATGTGCCAGCCAGGGATAATGAGATCATGTCTTGTTGCTGTGAAGATAAGATACAGTTCAAGTTCAGTTAATTGCTCCATAAAAGGTGTGAGAAAGGGAAGCAAAAATTACAAGAGGAATAAAGTTGAGCTAAAAATATGATAATGACACGAGAATTATCCATTTCAATCAATTTATAAATGAAAAGCCATATAGAAAGTTATGGATTTGTCCACTGCTGTGTTCTAACTTTTTAGAAAACATTTCTCAGGTCCATCTGAAATGTTATTTGCTAAAATTGAAAACGAACAAAAACCAATATATTCAGTATCCAGTAAACAAGCACGATTTACAGTGCTGCCCACATAATTAGCATGCAATCCGTGTTCGAGGGGTGCTACCTGCCAATATCGTCCCCGAGCTAGTTCGGTTGCCGCGGGTGACGGGCGCTCGCCGTTGCCTCTGCTCAGAAATCTAGCGGGCTAAACAAACCTCTCTGCCGGGGCCAGTGCTTGGTTTTCATTCAGCTCTCCAAATGAGAGAAAGAAGAGGAAGTAGTCGCACAAAGCAGCTGTGGCGTGGTGCAAATCTTCCTTTCCGACGCGCTGACTTACTCTTTCGCCACCTTCGCGCTAGCTTTTATCTTTTTGTACAAAACATTTTGAATGTTGAGCAGCATTTTTGTCTTTTATGTGGATTTTTGCTATTCATGAGCCGGCCAATACCCTAACCCCCTCCTACTGATAAAAAAAATGATTTGAATAGTTTTTTTTTTTATTACTCTATCAAATGCCATTTTGACTGACAAGCAAAAGCAAAAAAAGAAAAGATTGAGATTGTTGCATTTTGTTCAAGATGGCCGTCGTTGAGCAAGGAAAACAATGTGGAGTAATAATTGGTTCTTTATTTGCAAGATTGTATCTGTCATGACATTAATGAGCTGTGCCTTATGTGTATTAGAAAAATTAAGAATATTTAGACATTGCTGTTGCTCCTTTTTCAGTCCCCCTTTTGACCTCAGAGGTCAACCAAAAGGCAAGGACAAACTAACAAACTGCATTATGAACACGGGAATATTGGATCATCTGATAGGCGGCACGTCAATCTAAATCACGGCTCTCAATTACTATAGTAATCAGACAATAAAGCAGACGGACTACCTGGCCAACAAGGGGCACACCGGGATAGGTGATACCACGTGTCTCCTTTGCCGGCCAGTCGGATGGCATGAGAGGTGTGCTCCATCACATTATAGGGTCTAGTCCACCCAGGCTGGGTCCACTTTCTCCTCAGGACTTTCAGCCAGACAGTTGGGGTGAGCCGGATCTCGGCCTTTGCATCCGGGTCAAACCTGGAACCATAAAACTGGACAACTGGTCTGAGATGTGTTTGTGATCCTTCCATCAGTATGTTGAATTCTTACATGCCCTGTTGACGCTTCAAAAACAGGTACATTTGAAAAAACATTGAATCACAATTTACAAATCGATTCTACATACTCATTTACACTCACTCTCTCCCCTTTGACACATTCACACAATGTGTCAAGACATAACATACCAAAAATGTACCAAAATCTGGCCCAAGACCAGGTACAGGTAGCACACCTAGTAAAAACCTCCCAAAAAATGTCATGGAGCGTGAAAGGTTCAGTCTGAGCAGAGTGGAGCCGGTCGGAGGTCCGTGGCGGGGGATCCAAGAGCTGGAAGGGAACAACAAAGAGTCAGAGTTCGTGGAAAACAAGGCGAAGATCGAACAGGTAGACCGGAGACTCAGCGTAGACGAGTCGTGTTGACTTGGATAATCGCTAGAGGAACAGCCGTAGAGTAGATCACATAGGTAGACACTCAAGGAATGAATCGCTGGGAGCATGCTCCTTAAAAGCCTTCCCCAAACGAGCCTGATCAGCCATACCTGTGGAGATCAATCACACCTGTGGGTCCTCCGCCACTCTGCTCACTGCTGCCCCTTGTGGAAAAGAGAAAAACCTCCCGGACCCTGACAAAAAAAAAAAAATCATGGCAATTTAGAGAGAAACTCTTGCTTCGTTCCAACATCCCAAACAACAGATTAGACTCAACACCAATCAAATCAAAATATCAATTCTGATCCCAACAGCACATTTGTGCTGAGTCAGCAGTGTTTATTTTTATTTTTTTTTCCATGATAGGTGTTCTTTAGAAGAGCGGGTCTGTGCATTATGCAAGCGGGACTTATATTGATCTAGTGTCAGAGTGTTGTCCCTTAAACAAGAGCGAGATGCCATTTTTGTTGAACGCAAAGCCTCACGGTCAGCTGCTCGAGTGCGGGCCGTGCTGGCTGGAAATAACGCCTTGAAACATCAGACGCTTTCCAGGGAAACTCGCACGACATTACAAACTAAAGTAGTCTTGCTGTCCAAAAAAAATGGCATAGAAAAAGGATGATCGAACCCTTGTTGTATTTCGACAAAGCACTCTGGAAAACAATGCATTGTTGTCAGAGTGAATAATGAATGTGTTTGTGTGAAAAAGACCACCATTGTTTTTTTTTGTTGTTTTTTTTTTTTTTGGTGGATGTCCGACACTTCCACACGTGGCTCCGAAAGGCAGTTTTGAAAGAGAGAGCCTTTTGTTTTGATGGTGTTAAAGTCCAATCAGATGTCGCTAGTTATCTCTGACTGAGTGCCAAGCGTGAACCGATTCAACCTATCTGCTCCATTGGTTGTAAATATTATGGGTTGGCAGGCTGAATGCACTCAAGCCAAGTCAAGTCAAGTCAAGCCTTGGCTCGGCACAAAATGTATATGCCCAAATACCGCCAAGAATCAAACGCTGTCTGCTCCATTTGTAGTAAATATTATTGGTTGGCATGTTGGCATTCAAGTCCACTTAAGTGGTGTGCTTTGAGAAAACACATTTGTATTTTGGGCTTTAATGAGCGTGAACGTGACCGCTTAAAAATGGTCCCGATTGTCGCCGACCGTGCCGGTGCCGGCGCGCCGGGCCGCTATTTAGCCCAGATTCACTATTACGTGCTATTTCTTTTTCAGTCCAAATATTTGCACTGACAGTGTACCGTAACCTCTCAGAGCCCACGCTCGGCTCCCTCGCGTTGGTCGGGAGCCACGTGAGAAGAGTCCTCGTTGGACTCAGCTCAAGGTTATGTTTGGACCTTGTTTTACTACTATTTATTTCCTCTTGGTATTTGTGGAAGACCATAAACTGATAACTGTACTTTCTTTATTCCCTGAAGATAAATTGGCTCCTGTTGAACTGTAACTTTATTCCTGGAAAATTCCAATGTTATTACTGGTGGTCTTTTTCCATGACGTCACTTTTTCTCATGATGTTACAATGCTGCTAAAATTCAAAAGTTTAAAATTCTATTCTCGTAAACTCACTTTTCTTCTGATATTACAGATGTCTTTTGTAAAATTAAAACAATGCATATTACGACCTTTACTCAGTTAAGTTACATCATTTTTTAAAAATGATAATATTTTTGCTGTAATAATGAAACTTTTTCGAAATTCCTCTCATTGCTACCTTTTCATCTTCAATTACTACTTTATTTTTGTAAAAGAAACAATTATTTTAAAATTAAAATTTGGCTCCTGTAATTTAAAATCTCATCAATTTTTGGGGTAAAATTACAAATATAGTATCATTAAATTCAATATTCCAGTGTTTTTCTAATAAATTTAAAACTCTTTTAAAATATAACAATTGTATTATAACTATATAATTTTTTTTTATATCATTTTGATGGAAATTACAATTGACACTTTTTCTGCAACTGTCATTTCTTTGACCTGGTTTCGGCTCTCTGCCTTTAGGTCACCACACCATTTACATTGGCGTGCGAGTCCCCAAGAGCTACCGCCGCCGCCGACGCCACCGTCGGCGAACGCCCGGCAACAAGGACAAGAAGGAGCGGCCGTCGGAAAACGCCTCCGACAACGAGACCAACGACGAGGTCGGCAACAGCATCCTCAAGCCCCTCAGTGAGTTCCCGACCGCGTCAAAACACATCAAGCCTCGCGTCCGTCTCGCGCCGGCCTTGCTGACTCCACTTTTTGTGTCTCTCACCGATGAGTTGACAGAGCGCTCGCAGTAATGGCCGTTCAGATCTCCCGGGGGGAGAGGCGGCGGGGTGATCTCGCCCTTGGCCTGCCACCTCTGCCCTTTTTGCGTGCTGTGTTTGCAGCTGCACGTGTTGCTCCGTCTCTGTCCTCGGGCGCACTCGGGATGTTTGGAGGAGGGTCTCTTGGATCAAGTTAAAAGTGGAAAATATTACTCTGTTATCATTTATATTGTCTATCTACGCAACTGATATGGATTTTTTTTCCACACCAGTTTCTATATCTGGAAGATTAGAATTCCAATACCGATTAATCGGCCAATGAGTTAAAAAAAAAAAAGAATCAAATGACAAAATTTACGTCTTCTTAATATTTGTTTGATCAGGATGTGGCCAATATTTAGCATGAGATCCGCTTTTGTGATTGCGTTGTCACTCAAGTGCTCGTTCGAGGCCGAGCGAACGGGTTCTGATTGGTGCGACAGCTGGATTTGAAAATGTGGACATGTCTCTTCGTGCGTTTGTGAGTGTGTTCGGGGATTTTCTTTAGGACAAAAATCTAATCACACAATAGATTACAGGCGACCCATCTGTTTTCGGACACTGACTTTGGTGCGTTGATTTATTTGGGACTGATTTGCTTCCACGAAGGCCGATAATTTAAAAAAGAAGGCTTTGCGCCATTTTTTTCGCCTTTTGATTAATAAGTGGCGTGTTCATTCACATTTTCTCATAATCATTGATTATCATAATCATATATATATATATATATATATATATATATATATATATATATATATATATATATATATATATATATATATATATATATATATATATAGTGTGCATGTGTATTTTTCTTATATTAAATAATTCATTGATTGATTTTGTGGTAATATGAGAACGCGCATGTTCACTCATCTTTCGAAGAACAAGATGGTGGCTGTGACGCTGATTTTTGTTTTTATGCCAACAGCGCGAGGAAATGTTAACAGTCAACAAACGTCAGACCGCATTGCGTACCGGTCGTACGGGTCACATATTTCACCTCATATCGTTTATCAGTCTCGTTGAAAGGACATGCAGTGCTTACAGATGAATAGATAGATCGGTTTGTAGGTTGATGTTTTCGCTTTTTCCTCAAAATATTATACATCACTGAGAAATGTTGCCTTTCCCATCACGAAATTTTACAAACTTTGTTTTTGTATTCTTGGCTTGTCTCTTATCGACGTGGGTATTATGACTCTGGGAAGCTTCGAGAAATATTTTACTTTGACCTTTTTGGGAGTCGAATAGTAACTCGATTAATCATTGCTGCCTATTAGCGTTTCCCACGTGCTTGACAGGAACAAATGTGGGAGCGCTATTCGAAGTGGACAGTGTCAATTTTTCCGATGGCCAGTTTTGGTTTTGCCAAACAGTCGGCGGAAATTGGGCCAATCGTTTGTGTAGGATGCATGTCAGGAGCGAGCGGGACCTTTTGGCTAAAGCTCTGCATCGGCGGGGCCATTCTCCCCGCATCTCGTATCCCATGATGCCTCGCTGCCCGGGACAAAGTGCTCTTTGTGTGCGCTCAGTGGCTCTCGGCGAGAGCGCACACACGCCTTTGAAATTGCGTTTGAGCGTTGGGATTTTCATTTCTATCCCCTCCGCCTCTCGGTGCTTGCGCTCTCACCCCTCTTTGCTTTCACCCTGCCCTGGATCTCACCCTCCTCACCCCCTACTTTGCCCCCCCTCCCCCAGCCCGCTCTTAGCAACTGCTAGAATGGGACAGTAACCTTTTTGCTGCCTCATTTTCTCATGGATGTCTATGAGGGCTCCCCGTGAATTTGGAATCAGACCCAAAGTAGTCTAATCAAACATTACATTAGCCACTATAAAAAAACATGTGGAGATATATATAATAATATCATATCAAAAAAATAATATGGAGAGGGGCTTTGCGCTGGCGTGCTCACTTTAGAGCGCCCCGTTGTAGCAATGCGGAAAAGCCCCGGTGGGATATAGTCCAGCCGTCGGATGATTGAGAGCAGAGCAGAGGAAATGAAAATGAACATTTTTGAAGCCTCTTTTTCAATATACTTGGGATTTTTTTTAAATCACTCAAATTTGGCAATATTTTCAACAACACCTTTGCCACTGCTCTGTCAAACATATTTATTTTCACTTTACATGGATTTTAAGGAGACTTAGGGAGCGCAAAAAAAAGAATAAGTGCAGTACACTGATTTGCTGAATAAATGTCTGCAAAGTTGCATTGTATCAGCAAATTTAAAAAAAAGTCTATTTAGCTTCACAAATGAACTTTTGGAATACTTGCATAATTTACGTTTATGAGGACAAGTTGTTCTCAGTTCCCAACCAATCATCAAGCTCCCTGTCAAGACAAGCACCCGGCTAATTTTGGATTACACTCACGAGCTCCAAAGGAGGTTTCAGTGACTTTGATGTAGTTGTCATTTGACTTTTATCGTGACTTTCGTGCGAGTGTTTACTGACGCCTATCGACTTCATGAAAAAACATTATTCACATACGACCCCGATGAGTTTTCACCTCGTCCCTTTGCTGAATATTCAAATGAGATCGAGCAGGGAGGAGGAAAGGAAGCCAAAGCTGGGCCTGAAGAATGGGCCAGTTTGGGAAGCCTTTCCTAATTGTCACTGAGGGGCTCCCGGGGGCAGGCGGCCAAGCCAATGGCCGACGGCGAGGGGGGTACGCTGGCACTGACGCGCAACAGCTACAAAAACTCCCCCCTTCCCCCTCCTACCTGTTTCACAAAGCAGCTGAGAGGCTCTGTCACTTCCAGGGTCTCTCATGAGTGCTCTGCTTGTGACTCGCACCTGAAGAATCAAACCTCGGGGTAAACGGGTGGGGTGGCTTCATTTCTTAAAAAAAAAAAAAAAATGTCCAATAATAATAACAACCAGGATGAGAAAAAGGACGCCGCCGAGGAGAAGGTGGAGGAGGTGGCCATGGTGATCATACCTACGCTGCCGCCTCCCCCCGAGGCCGATTCAGAGGCCCCCCGCCGCCCTTTGACACGGAGTATCTTTCCCGTCTCCGCAGTCTCACCAGCCGCCGAGAGGATCCGTTTCATCCTCGGGGAGGACGATGACGGCCCGCCGCCTCCGCAGCTCTTCACCGAGCTGGATGAACTGCTGTCGGTGGATGGCCAGGAGATGGAGTGGAAGGAGACGGCCAGGTAACGTCGGGGATGGCGGTTTCTGGGTGGTCCCAGGTGAGAATGACCTTGGGAGACCAAGTATAGATGAAGTTTTTATGACAATTTTTTCATTTGGTTGTAGTGCAAAAAGTGCAAAGAAGTTGTAAAAATCTCAGAAATTCAATTTGTCTTATTTTGCGAAACTTTGTTTTGGTTACTTTTCTTACTGCACAAATTTCTGCAGGGGGGGATCAAGCTCACCCCTGCAAGGATCCACAAAAGATGTGTGGACTGTTGGCAAGTTGCTGACTGGCTGGGCTCCACATGCAACTTGTAACTCAAGGCCAATGTGGAGCTAATACAACGCGGCTATGTGTGGCCTGGAGAAACCTGGGAGGGGAGGGGGGGTGGGGGTAATAGGACAAAAGCGTTCGGTCATCCAAAAAGGAGATGAACAATTGAGATTGTTACGTCTGCAGGTGGATCAAGTTTGAGGAAAAGGTGGAGAAAGGCGGCGAGCGCTGGAGCAAACCTCACGTGGCCACCTTGTCCCTGCACAGCTTATTTGAGCTGCGCACCTGCATCGAGAAAGGCACCATCATGCTGGACATGGAAGCGTCCACCTTACCTCAGGTGGTCGGTGAGTGCTCGACGCTCACCACGTCAGCCACGCCTACAAACCAACGTATGCACACGTACATTTAAAAGTCTTTTTAAATACGAAACAAAACAATTCAGTGTATTGTAGCAACCTTATATAACCTGACAAAACAAAACAGGCAAAATAAATGGCAAGATCTGGCACAGGGTTTTTGTTTTCGAGGCCAGAAAAGGTCCAGTCCAGACTTTGACGGGAAGATGACGTCCTCTCACGCCAGATCCCAAACTTGCACGAGAAAGCAAGAAAGGAGGAAGCGTTACCACGAGCAGTGATGAATGTGAAGTAATTGAGCGCACTGCAGTGGGCCTCTTGCTTTGAGCCCATTAACCGCACTTGCCTGTGACTGAGGCTCCTCTCGTGTCTGTCAGCGTTGTTTCAAAATAGCATACATATTTTGATTGATGCATCATGTCACAAATGCTTATTGCACAAAATAACTGCACAATAATCGCAATTAACAACTTGCAGTTTGTGTTTGTTGTGAAAACATTAAACGGTATTACAACTCATTTCAATCAGCATTAAATTGTGCGAAATAATACCTTAAAAAAAACCTAAAATTACAACCACAAATGCATTCTCGGAAATTACAGCTCTTCTCGCAGAATGACAACCTCGTATAACATGATTTTTTTTCTAAATGATCAAATAACCGTGTTATTCCAGAGCTGATCACGGACAACCAGGTGGAGAGCGGCCAACTGAAGGCTGAGCTGAAGGACAAGGTGATGTACACGCTGCTCCGCAAGCATCGGCACCAGACCAAGAAGTCCAACCTGCGCTCGCTGGCCGACATCGGCAAGACGGTCTCCAGCGCAAGTAGGCTCTTTTCCAACCAGGAGAACGGTAAAATCACTCGTGCCAGTCTGCTGCAGTCTCCACCGGGGTCCTCTTCACGTTATTTAAAAGCCACTCAGGATCACCATATTTACAGTACACATTGTGTGCAATGACTAACAAGGCACCTTAAAGCTTTGCTCAGTCCTAGTAATTGCACATTTAAAAAAACTAATTTTTAACATTTGTCTCATACTTTATTTTCAAACCTGAGAGATGAACTCCTTCCACAGTTGAGTTCATCTTGATACAGTGGTGCCGTGACTCACGACTTAAATCAAATCAGATCGTTTCCTATCCAAATGTATGAAAATGATGTTTCAGCCTGCCCCCAAAATATTGACAAAATTTTGTTGAAAATGTTTTTAATTTAAAAACAAAACTAGCACTCGACAGTATTGCGCTTTAAAGATTAGTGATACCAATCAAAACATGATTTCATGTTTTATGACATCGATGCTCATTTTGCTAACACGTCTTTGTATTCTGCGTTAGCATTAAGCTAGTGAAGGTTACATGGACAATGGGATAAAAAACATGTAATTCTCTTTGTTTTATGTTTAGTTTGACAGTTGCTGATTCACTAAGTTAATTTAAAGTTTACCAAGTTAGCTTACTTGTTACTTAAGTTCACTGTCTCCCTTGCACGTCAAGGTACCACTGCAGTTTTTTCTCACTGCACATGCTGAGTAGCTTTTAATGTGTTCATTTTTAACTCGTCAACTTTGGAATGTTGTAGTTTGCCTCTAGTAGGCAGGACAGCCTGTCACTTTTTTCACCGATATTTCCGACTCTCTATTCAGTCAACCCTCGGGAAATGTTGATTCTGGGGCTCATGTTTTGCATTGGAACGGCAACTCCACTGCATCATGCAGACAGTTGTTTCTATTTTTCTGGGTTGCTTTATTTACTAGTTTCAGGAAGGATGCTAAATATGATGCCGACAGGCCGAAACACTGCAAACTTCAACTCCTTTGATAAATATGTGAAATAAATTTCTCAAATTATTATTATTATTATGATTTCTATATTTTACAATATTGTTCTTGTATATATAGAATACAGCTATGACTTTTCCCCTCAAATATCATCTTTATTTTCTCCACCAAATAAATATAACTCGTCACTTTCTGAATTTTGTTGGACGGTGAAAAGTGACAGTGCCTGCGCCTGTGCCAATCTAAATAACCGTGTCGTTGAATCTATGAGCAGCTGTCAAGTCTCTGGAAAGTAAGCACTGTTTTATTACAATCATTTATGGCTCTATTTCCAAGGATGGGCCCTGGCTTCTTATCTAGTCGCCGTTATGACGACATTTGGCTGATAACTTCCTTCAAAACTAAAAGTGCTTCGTTCCAAAGGCTTGCACTGGATGTGTATGGTGTCATCATAATAACTTGCAGTGGAACCTCTCAGCCACCTCCAGCAGGACAAAAATTACAATCAAAATAATTGGGAAGAAAAAACAATCATTATATTTATTTGAAGAAATACAGTAATCAATTTCTAGGATTTAGATTCAAATCATAAATAAATTGCTATTTTTATTATTATTTTTTTTGTAATTGTTACTTGTTGGTTAGTCAATTAATTTGTTAGTTTGTCAAGACTAATTGTTTTTGTTAGTTAGTTAGTTAGTTAGTTAGTTAGTTAGTTAGTTAGTTAGTTAGTTAGTTAGTTAGTTAGTTAGTTAGTTAGTTAGTTGGTTGGTTGGTTGGGTAGTTGGTTAGTGAGTGGGTGATTGGTTAGTTAGTTAGTTAGTTAGTTAGTTAGTTAGTTAGTTAGTTAGTTGGTTGGTTGGTTAGTTGGTTAGTTGGTTGGTGAATGAGTGAGTGCATTAGTCAGTCAGTTTGTTTGTTTGTTTGTTTGTTTGTTTGTTTGTTTGTTTGTTTGTTTGTTTGTTTGATTGTTAGTTAGTCAATTAGTTAGTCAGGTAGTTAGTCAGTTAGTTAGTTGGTAAAATGCATTCCATTAAAAACAAAAAAAACTCTCAGTTTTAATTCAACAAAAACTGTTTTGGAGCTGAGAGTTTGGAGGTTCCGCTGTTGCATCTTATTGACTTGATTTGGGTTCAACTCATCAGCTACTTTTGTATGGGTTGGCTCACCTTTCACTTTCTGGGTGTGTGGCTACTCCCTTCCCTGTCTCTTTCTTCTGTCACCTCTGTTGGACCGGATCACTAACCTGCTACTAAAACAAACACACAACATACTAAATGAAGCCCGTAGTCCTCTGGAGACCTCCGTGACGTGCCTGTCGAGCGGCATCTCAATGGAGGACTTGCAGAGTCAAAGGAGCATCAGCATGGATTGGCTCAGTAAGTCCACCTCGCTGACACCACAAGCACAAGCCGGATCACTCCATTTTGAGCTCCGGTTTTATCACCAGGCCATTGCATCCTGTGGAATTAAGAAGACATGAGGGCTAATTTGCACTCACTGGACAATTCAGCCAAACTCAATGAGACTCAGATTACCTCCACCAAGTGTCAAAGGGTCAGGCTATGTTTTCATTAACGTTAGGTAGTAAGTTAGTTAGCTAGTTGGTACACATCGGTTAATTAAGTGGTATGTTAATTAGTGGTTGGATAGTTTGTTATTTTTGTTGTTGATAGTTTGTTTTTACTGCAGCCTTTTAGCACTACGGTAGCGAGTAAACGTTTTTGTTTGATATCTGGTTAACTCATGGCTATTAGTTTGTTGATTGGTTAGTTGGTTGTCAGTATTTTGTAGTTACTTTTCCAATTAAATCAGTGGATATGTAATCATTTATTTATTGTCAGTATTCGTTAGTTTCATATCCATTTATATAGCTAGCTAGTAATTTTGTACGGGTGGCTGATTGTTAGTTAGTTGTCAGTTAGTTACAGATTTGGTTTGTCGGTTGGTTGTCATGTGTTGATTAGTTTTTTTAATTAGGTACTTTTGGTTAATTGGTTCATTGTTTGTTAGTGATCTATCTGCTTAATTGTTTAGCTATATGTTAGTTGATAATTATATTGCTTGATGGCTGATATTTGGTTGTTTATTTGTCAATACTAGGACTCAAATTTTTGTTAGCTACTTAGTTTAGGGTGTGTGTCCGACTCTTTTAGGATCATTTGACCTTGGCGGAGGTCGACAAAATGTTTTGTATTAAATTTCATTTGGTGTACTAAATTTAAATAAAATTAGAAAATATGATATATTTTAACACCCGTAGCATGCTGACTAGTTGGACTGCGTCAATAACCCTTCTATGGGTTCATCCTAGCTTCTCAACAGTCACCAATCAGGATCCGTGAGGAATTCCCCCCCAAGGCTGCATCACGCTGACAAAGGCGTGATTACCCACAATGCCGCGGTGACACAGATGATGAGTGCAATGACAGTATGTGGAGGCCAGCGGAAAAGCTTAAAGTCAACATGGTGTCAATCTCCTACTGCTCCGCTGAAGAGCAGCGAGTGAATCAGATGTAACAACATTGTGAAGCTCATTTCATGTTTGTTTTGGCTAGTAGCGACACTAAGCTAGCGGCTAAATTAGCCTGCAATTGAAAGATGATTGCCTGTACTGTATTACCAATTACAAATCTTGCTCGGCCAATGTAGTGTGAAGATCTAAAGATTTTAAATGTGTTAACATCCCTTTCATGTTATCAATTCCAATAATTCCAATCAATTCCCAGACATTTCTAGACCACACCAACTGTCCTAATGAGTAAATTGTCAGGTCTGCATGAAGTCTTGGTGGTGGTTTGCTGGTTTTTCCATGATGTTTTTTTTTTTTTAAGGCTGTTTTGTTTTTCATATTTGATCCCCTGTCCCTCCTTTCCTCCTCCTCCTTCTCCCTGATGGATGTTATATCAGGTGGACTTCTGACGGTCCACGTGTCTTTTGAACAGATAGTCCCACCACCACCCACCGGAACCTGACCTCCAGCAGCCTCAATGACATCTCTGACAAGCCCGAGAAAGACCAGGTGAGTGTGAATGTATGGTTATTTTATATTTTTGACAGGGCTAGAGCAGGCACGTGCAGATCGAGCACCCTTTTCACATCCACAACATGCCAAACCCCAAAACTACATGACTTTTTTTTTTTTTTTAAATATGCCCTCATGAGCATGTCTACGAAACTACAAACACCCGGATCCTCGCTGTCACGCCAAGCGCAGATCACGCAGACCATGCACTGGTCTCGGATATGATTAAAAATGACTAATTAGAATGCATAAATTGCTAACATGCTAACAGTTGGTATGCTAACATCATGAGACAAACTGAGGTGGTGTGATATCTACAAAGTGCAGGTACATCCAAGCGTTGTTTGGCCCTGGTGGAGGTTCATCGACTGAATATAAAGTATATGAATACATTGAATACATCTGATTAGCTGTATGGTGTTGTGAAAATCACTTTAGAGGTCAAACAAATTCAGGTTTTGAAGATAAACTTACATAATTAGCATGATAACAACAGCACTGATAACATTGTCTTTGTCCTTATAGTTTTGTTCAACTATTCTGTACTCCGCTGCTACAATCAACCTGTTCTTCGACCTTGAACTTATTGTACTCTCTTTTCACCATTACACTTGTTTATTATAAAGTTATAAATGTTCATTGAAGGCAAATATAATAAAATAAATGAATAAGTAATAGCACATGTGATAGCATACTTTGACAGCAGTACGTCTGCTACTACTTTCATTTATTGCTATTCACACTACGGAGAAGACACATGGCCATGGTGAAGTATTTATGACCTCAATGACGTTATTGTAAGATAACTCCGTGCCATATCATCCCTCAGTATTATAATTTAAAACAGTTGCTACGAATAAATAATAAACACACCATTGCTTGTTGCTACAGGTGTAGTTAGATACTGGCAGAACCTCAAAATAAACAGAATATTTTCACTTATTGGGAAAATTTAATTGAAATGATATTTTTGTTTTTTTTTGTTTTCTAGCTGCGGAACAAGTTCATGAAGAAGTTACCCAGAGACGCAGAGGCTTCTAATGTGCTGGTGGGCGAGGTGGACTTCCTGGACGCGCCCTTTGTGGCTTTTGTGCGTTTGCAGCAGGCCGTCATGCTCGGCGCCTTGACGGAAGTTCCCGTTCCCACCAGGTACGCCGCTGATTGAGGGAAAAAAAAAACAGTATTAGATTCGAAACAAGATTTATCAAAAATCTTTGTTTTTTTTCAAAGACAAAATGTAATCATTTGTATCGTCTACGTTTGCAGATTTTTATTTGTTCTGCTCGGGCCCAAAGGTAAAGCCAAGTCCTACCACGAGATCGGACGAGCCATCGCTACCCTCATGTCGGACGAGGTGGGATTTACTGAAAGAAAGAAAAAAAACATTTGAAAAAATCAAATATTACTGCAATTTAGAAGGTTCTATAAAAACATCAATGAAAATAACGTGCAGGTTTTGTGTTTTATTGCAAAAAAGTTTTTGTTTTGGTGCATTTAACCACCAATTTTTACACAGCAACTGAGGTAGCCATCATTATGTCACGTGCAGGTATTCCACGACATCGCATACAAGGCCAAGGACCGACAGGACCTGCTGGCCGGCATCGACGAGTTCTTGGATGAGGTGATCGTGCTGCCTCCCGGCGAGTGGGATCCCGCCATCCGGATTGAACCTCCCAAAACGCTGCCCTCCTCAGACAAAAGGTCCTTTTAAATGTCTACTTGTTGCTAGGCGGAATTCACGTGGCTTGAGAGTCACAGCCCTCTACGTAAACAATGAGGACGATTTCTCGGAATAATGTGACTTTGTTTTCAGAAACTTTTCAGCGTACTAAACGGACTTTATTTTCATACTATCTGTAATAATATATTTATATATTATTATCCCAACTTTAACTCAAAGCGTGTATTTCAGGAAAAACATGTACGCGGGTGCAGATGCTCAGATGAACGGCGACGCGCCTCACGACGGCGGCCACGGAGACGGCGGGCACGCCACGGGCGAGGAGCTGGAGAAAACGGGAAGGTGAGACATCACCACAAACAGTTCCTTCAAAAAAAGTCCTAATTCATACATTTGATGTCTTTCAGGTTTTGCGGCGGCCTGTTGCTGGACATCAAAAGAAAAGTACCTTTCTTCCTCAGCGACATCACCGACGCCTTCCACATCCAGGCCTTGTCTGCCATCTTGTTCATCTACCTGGGCACCGTCACCAACGCCATCACTTTTGGCGGACTACTCGGCGACGCCACGGAGAACATGCAGGTCAGAGTGGCACACAACTTTGGAAATAAAAAAAATTCAATGAAACAAAATAGACGATGGACAGAAAAATAATAGCAGAAATGTCTACTTGGTTCCTTCCCATTACTGATTTTGGGTGGTGTCGGTGTTGATTTCAGGGAGTTCTGGAGAGCTTCCTGGGCACGGCTATAGCGGGCGGTGTCTTCTGCCTGCTGGCCGGCCAGCCGCTCACCATCCTCAGCAGCACGGGACCTGTCCTCGTCTTTGAACGTCTCCTCTTCAATTTCAGCAAGTCAGTGTCACTTCTTTTTCCTCATAACATTCCACAAATTTCACAATGATAATAATAATACAACTTTATTCTCACTCCAACTTTTTACTTACCTCATATGCGATTTGATTCTTGCGCCGCCAAAAACCAGGGACAACGAATTCAACTACCTGGAGTTCCGCCTGTGGATCGGCCTGTGGTCGGCGTTCCTGTGCCTGCTGCTGGTGGCCACGGACGCCAGCTACCTGGTCAAGTACTTCACGCGCTTCACAGAGGAAGGCTTCTCGGCCCTTATCAGCTTCATCTTCATCTACGACGCCTTCAAGAAGATGATCAAGCTGGCGCACCATTACCCAATCAACTCTGATTTCCGGGCGGAACATGTCACGCAGTACGACTGCCTCTGCATGGCGCCCACCGTCCTCGGTGAGGGAGCGAGCCGTCCTTCTTCAGTCTCTATGCGGACATCATCAAGCGTTTTTTTTTTTATACTGGTGCAGAAAACAACTCGGACTTCACAGGCGACCCTTTAGAAGGCACATCCATCTGGTTCTGGAACAACACCGATCTGGTAGGTTTTTTTTTCCCCATCTGGTCTGACACCTATACCTTGGGTGATGCATAAATACGGTACACGGACCGGAACCACTAAAGGTTCTGTCTGAACCGCGTGCAGCCCGAGAACGCCACGTGGTCGTCTCTGAGTCGGAGCGACTGCTTGAAGTACAACGGCGAGCTGGTGGGCAAAGCGTGCGACTTTGTCCCCGACACCGCACTGATGTCCATCATCCTCTTCTTCGGCACGTACACCTGCTCCATGGCCCTGAAAAAGTTCAAGACCAGCCCCTTCTTCCCCACCACCGTGAGTCCGCCACAAAGTCTCCCTGGTACGCTTTCGGGTCTTCACCGTGCGTTTCGTTGGCCGCTCAGGTCAGGAAACTCATCAGCGACTTTGCCATCATCCTGACCATCCTCATCTTCTGCGGCGTGGACGCCATGGTCGGCGTGGACACTCCTAAACTCATCGTGCCGACTGAATTTAAGGTGAGTACGAACGAGCGTAGCGGGTTTTGTTCGTGTTTGGCCGAGATCTTCAAATCGCCCTCCTCCTTTAGCCGACGAGTCCCCACCGAGGTTGGTTTGTGCCGCCGTTCGGGGGCAACCCTTGGTGGGTGTACCTGGCCTCATCCGTGCCCGCCCTGCTGGTCACCATCCTGATCTTCATGGACCAGCAGATCACAGCGGTGATCGTTAACAGGAAGGAGCACAAGCTCAAGGTGAGTGAGTTGCTCACGTTCTCCGCCGTCAAACTTCGCACGCCTGCTAAATGTGTTTGTCATTCCTCTCATGCCAGTGAGACATGTTTCACGCCAGTGAGGGAACACTTCAAATGTTCTCTCGCAATGCAAGTAGTGCTCTGGCTTTTTCCGTTCAAATGAAGCTAACAGGAAAAGAAAAATAACGTGGAATCATTTTAACGATGTTATAGTGTTGACATCGTTCTTATTTTTGAGGCTCACTTGATTTTTCCGTATTCCAGAAAGGTGCGGGCTACCATCTGGATCTGTTCTGGGTGGCCGTGCTGATGGTGGTGTGCTCCTTCATGGGCCTGCCGTGGTACGTGGCGGCCACCGTCATCTCCATCGCTCACATCGACAGCTTGAAGATGGAAACGGAAACGTCGGCGCCTGGGGAACAGCCCAAGTTCTTAGGAGTCAGGTGCGTTTCGAACCTCACTGAAAAAACAAGAGTATGGCAGACCAGCCGCGTGAAGATGGGTCAAGTCGATGACGATTTTATTATCACGGATTATTTTATAGATCTGCTGTGTATATGATTGCAGGGAGCAGAGGGTCACCGGCGTCGCTGTGTTCATCCTTACCGGACTGTCGGTTTTCATGGCTCCCATTTTAAAGGTATGTAGTCCAATTTTTTTTTTTTACTCATATCTACAATAACATCGAGCGATATATTTTTCCAAGCATCATGGTATTGATATCTCCATTAGTTTATCCCCATGCCGGTGCTGTACGGCGTCTTCCTGTACATGGGAGTGGCCTCGCTCAATGGAGTTCAGGTAGACTTTTCATTCCATAATGATGTCATCATTTAAATCATCCTGCCTCAGTTATAACATTTCCTGCCTGCAGTTCATGGACCGTCTGAAACTGCTGCTGATGCCGGCCAAACACCAGCCCGACCTGATTTACCTGCGGCACGTGCCGCTAAGGAAGGTACACTTGTTCACCTTCATCCAGGCACTCTGCTTGGCCCTGCTTTGGATCCTCAAGTCCACCGTGGCCGCCATCATTTTCCCCGTCATGGTGAGACTCGTACCAACTGAAATGGAATTTTTGGAAATGGTGGGAATCTTGTGATTGGGAAGTCTCAAAACAATGAAAATCCAAGTCACGCTGCACTCTGTGTATATTTATGAGATGGTGTGTTCATGGGAGAGTGTGAAAGAGTCC
The DNA here is from genome assembly GCF_024217435.2 of Syngnathus scovelli. Lineage (NCBI taxonomy): Eukaryota > Metazoa > Chordata > Actinopteri > Syngnathiformes > Syngnathidae > Syngnathus > Syngnathus scovelli. The sequence goes on from NC_090849.1 coordinate 21,165,298, forward strand.
AGAGAACCCACACACACACACACACACACACACACACACATTTTCACAGGTGCCTGCAGAAACGTGCACTTAAGAAGGGAAGCCCAAAATAGCAAAAGAGTCCAAGTCATGTAGATGTGTATTTTATCATGGAACAACAAAGACAATGTGTTCCTAATTTTTTGACAGGACTGCACACGGGTTTCAGCAGAAACATGCACCTGTTGGTCTTTGAAGGGTACGTTTGTCACGCTCTCCGCCCCTGTTTAGATCCTGGCGCTGGTGGCTGTGAGGAAGGCCATGGACTACATGTTCTCCCAGCATGACCTCAGCTTCCTCGATGACGTCATCCCCGAGAAGGACAAGAAGAAGAAGGAGGATGAGAAGAAGCAAATCGGAGAAGATAGCGACGCCGATGACGTACGTGCAGAAATGTCTTTCTGTGGGATTAGAAATTCCAAAAATGAACCATTTGAATTCAAAATGGTACACTTGCGGTTTGGGGGTTGAAGATCAGATCTTGAGGACTTTGCGTGTGTGGTTTTTCCAACAGTCTGACTATCCTTACAATGAGAATGTTCCCAGCATTAAAATTCCCATGGACATGATGGAGCAGGAACCGTTTTTAGGTGGTCAGCCCTCAGACAGTGAGTAGACGACCGGGAGGCGGCGGCGACGGCGGCGCATGCAAACCACTTCCTGCTTCATCTTCATCTTCTTGCTCCTCTCCTTGCATGAACATTTGGATTTAGCGCTGTTTGACACTAACAGATGTTTCCAACCTTGTTTTTGTTTCACTTCTTCTGCTCCAATATCCGCTTGCAAGTCTGTTTTCTTTTCACTGCACTAACACGCTTGTTTTCAGCGATGTGTACTTTTTCTTCACACATCTGTTCATTTTCTATGCCAAAAGTTACTCTACAATGACTAATATCTATTTTTGTTCTTGATCATTCTCGTTTCTATACATTTTTTTGATTCTTATTTGACATCCAATCATGTGTCTCCTCGACAGAAGAGAAGTCAGCGTCGTTTCTTGAGCGACACACGTCGTGCTGAGCAGCTTCGCTACTACCGGGCCAACTGCTTGTCCAGGTTAGACGCCCAAACACAATATTGTCATCATTTGCATAACATGGAACACACGGAAAAGTGTACACACACACACAGAAAACTTATTTCGATGGGCACAGACAACACATTTGTCAAGTCCAGTTCAGTTGTATTTAGCTTTTAAAGTTCAATAGTCTTTTGTTGAATCATTTTCCTAATTATATCAAATCAATATAGTTTTAGTATTTCTTTTTAAATAATTGCTCCAAATGAAAAGCGTGCAGAGCTTTGCCGTTTTGTCCAAAAATGTCGGAGAGCGTTATGATGTAACACTACGATGACACTGCAACCCTGCCAAAACCTAATCCCGTCCCTCTGAAGAAAAATTGCTTTGTGCTCAAACGACCTCGCCGCAGGCCTTCAAACAGCTTTGACAAAATAGCAGCGCTAGCATTACTAAGCTAGCATTAGCTTCCACTGAAACTGACATTACATTCGCAATGTGAGTCCGAAGGCACTTTGACCTCAGTTGACGGCATGTTGAGATTGATAAAAACATATGGATTAATCTATTTGATTCTTGCTAAACTCAATATTAATCAAATACACATATAATTCTAAACGTCTTGGCTGTTGACGTGTTTTCAGCCCCGAGATGAGTCCGCTGAAGCCGGTGCCTCAGATTAGAATAGACATGGACCCGGACGACGGCAACCCATTCTACTGGTCCAGCCGAGGATCCGAAACGTCTCTGTAGGCCCGCCAAGCGCTAGTGGTGGTGGTGGGGGTGGCATCCAGATCTGAGACCCTCCCCACCATCTTCTTCTACTACAAATCAGAACATGTGAGCTAACTCTACTACTTCTTCTATGCAACTGCAGCTCTGTCTTTCCCTCCCTGCTTCATTTTATATCATCTATACTTTTATAATATGTGAAAAAAAAGGGGGGCGGACAGGAATCGCTTATATATTATAACATTTTCCTGTAGCAGGAAATGTACATTTTTATAGTCTACCTCTTGTTTCAGACGAACAAGTGTGGATTGATCGTGGGGGATTTGCTGAAAAGGTGTGCTTATGTGATTAAATAGCTATTAATGGGCAATTAACAATGAACAAAACACAGTTTTTGATTTGTTTTTCGTACTAAATTAAATCGAAACTGTTTTTTGGGGTGTGCGTGTGTGTGTGTGTTGGTAACTTTCGTACATTGGATTCTTCTCAGCTATGGGCAATTTCATGTTGAAAAAAATTTGATGACCTTTCAAGTGGCTTATAACGTCCATTATTCATGTCCTACAAAGTCAATAACAAATCGGAGTTGACATTTTTAACTCAAATATTTTTCCTTTTCTTGATTTTTTTTAAGTACTTTTAAGAATAGGAATATGTAATACAGTTTCAAATTAAGAAAATCCCCTCATATATTTCTGGGAATAATTGAGCTTTTATGACATTATGCTAGTTAGCATGAGGTCTGGAAACTGAATCCAAAATTCTCCCCAAATATCCCGTTAAAAGTAAAGATATCTGTCAAGCACTGATTTTTTTGTTTCTTTTCTTTTTTTTGTTTCTTTTTATTTTGTTTCTTCTGTGTCTGAGGATTCTAGCAATGTATTTGCTAATTTGTGATCATAATATTCCCAAAAATAATCACATAAAAAAATCTAAACAAATAATGAAACACTATCTTTTTTTTTTTACTGTAATTTGGGAGGCACATTGTAAGCGTGACTATTTTAAAGCTTACTTTTAATCATGCATGTTAGTCCATCAGCCAAAGTAACAATATGATTATATTTTATATTTATAGTCCACGTGTGTTTTTGTTTGTTTGATTGTTTGTTTGTTGTTAGCCAAAACAAATACAATAAAAATCAATACATTTGAATGGGCATAAATACAAGAACTCACAAGCTGTATTTGGGGGGGCGGGCTTTTCATTAACTGTTTATTTTTTTGGTGACTTTTTAGAGTAAGTACTTTAGAAATTCTATTTTTCAAATGAAATGTATATTGAAAATAAAAAGTTATTGAACAGACATTGCGTGACTTGCGTACTTGAATGAAAAGCAACCGATGAACATGTTCACCATACTGCCTGATGAATGAAAGCACAGCTCCCTCTTGTGTCCATTACCGCCTATTGCAGCAGAGAGATCGCAGCTTTGAAACATTTTTGATATGATTATTACGTATAGATGTTTTGACAGAAATATAATTCATTGAATTACATTTTTTGTAATATTTAATACATCTTTTTCATATTTACTTTTGGTTCCTCTTGTCACTTTGGATTTTCTTTTTTGTCTAATTACAACGTAGGTTGTTCTCAACAAATTTTGATAGAAGTTTCCTCTTAAGGATAATTATAATTTTATTCTTGAAAAAAAATCTTAACGGAATGATTTTCTCCTAATTATGATTACTTTTTCCATCTTTTCAATTTGTGATTTTTTTAAATTATTATTATTATTATTATTATTATTATTATTATTATTACAAAAAGAAAGTAAGCAATAGCTTCCGGTAACCCCACTTTATATGGTAAATGACGTAACCATCGAATCATTTCCGGCTAATTAACCGAAGCAAAACAAAGAGATGATGTCGCCGCATCTCCTCTGGCACGCAATTGAGAGCATTTCGTCTAATTAGCAAGCGAGTTTGAGAAATTTCGGACGCTGACGTCAAAGCAGAGATTTCATGCCCAAACCGTGACCTGGATTGAGGGTCGTTGATGGTGTAGGCCGTACACCAATGAGGAAATGCTTGTTAAAGAAAATATTTGTGACATATTTAAAACCCTAACCCTAATTTGAAACCATTGTTTGAAACCCTAACCCTAGTTTTAAACCCTAGTTTGAAACCCTAACCCTTTTTTGACACCCTAGTTTAAAACCCTGACCCTCGTTTTAAATGTCCAGCGTAACGAGCCTCCATCCCTTCTGAGAAGTCATCCGAATGGCCTCCTTTTAAAAGGATCGTTAATGCGGTGGATGTGATGGAAGCATGAGGTCGCTTCCCTTGGCTCAAATAGAACAGGCGCCAAACAGTCGCCTCCTTCAATTCTACTCCCATTAACCGTCTGGGAGCACATATATAAAAATCCATTGCAGTGTAATGTTAGCGGGATCAGTAATGGTTGCTTTTGTAGAATTTTCAACGTTTGATCTTAGCGGCTGATTGGACTTGTTCCCCGCTCGGACACGTGCCTTCAAATCGTTTCTTTTTCTCGGTAATCGAGAAGATGCGGCAGAGTTTGCCAGTTGCATTAGCACCTTAGCAAACGGTAAATAAACAGGAATGACGTTCCCCACACTCCAGCATCAGAGGACAATACCACCTAAAGATGGACAGGTTTGACCTCAAAAGTTGAAATTTCTGGGAAGATTAAGCCAAAGTTTTCTTTGTGGGATTTTTCAATATTTTTCTCACGACTTGATGTGCTTTCTTGTGATTTTTTGCCTCACTCTTCATTTTAATTGGCCTTCTGCTTTTCGCTATGGCGGTATTTCCACATCAAAAGACCTTGCCACCTGCCAGGAATCGAAATGGCCCAGCTGGGCCACAGCATCCGCTGTAGGTCATTTACAGTCAGCCGGTCAGCGCATCGTTGCTTATTCCAATGCCGAATGCAACAGGGCGCCGAGCTGGAAATAAGCCTTTATTTAATCTCGCAATGGGGGAATCTGCTTTTATAGCAGCGTAATGGAATCATCGAAATGCCACATATATGACGGTACGGTATTCACAACATGAGCGACACAGCATGTGGCGATCGGACATGAATAATAAATGATGCGCACCACGGATGGGCGACTTAAATGAGTACGATGCCACAAAATATGTATCATTATTTTCGATTGAACACATGTGCACAAGAGTATGTTGAAAAAAATCCAGTCTTCAAAGGATTTAAACAAGAAGAAAATTATCACATACTGTGATCCCACTATTGTACTGCAAAGGTCTCTAGTGTATAGAAATTAACAATCAAGGACGAAACTATTGTACAGAAAAACAACGTTAAAGTTTGACCTAGATAAAACTTTTGTATTGAGATTGTATTCTACACAATATTTTGAAAGTTTGTCCTGCTTGAGATACTTTGAAACCCTTTAAGCAGTTAGCTTAGCGTAGCAGCCTGGAAAACAAAAGTTGATTTGAATGTAGAGTGTCAGTTGTTGCACTGGACTTGTCCTGATTTGCTTTTTGAGCAGGTAGAAGCACAAAAATTTGGCATGCAGATGAAGCCCTGCCTGGTCTCCTCACCCGCTTCCCCCTCTAGGCAAGCAAACAGTCTGGCAGGTGAAGGAGAGGCAGACATGTCACAAAGAATCAAGCCTGAACGCCGGCGCCACGTCTCAGCCAATCAGCTGCTGTCTTTTTTTTTTTTTTTGCTAAGGCCTGCTGTGCTTTTTGACTCAGCTCCCGTCAGCAAAGTCGACTCCAAATATCCGCAGAGCGCATCCCGCCTTATCCTACTGTAAAAATAGTTCAAAGAAACATCCAAGGATTAACTACACACATTTGAGATGATGCTTTTTTTTTTGGGTCCCTTTTTTTGCTACGCTTATAAAACTGGAGCACTGTCGTTACTGATGTCACATGAGGCGTCAGCGTTCCAGTTATTTTATACTCCATCTATTCAGTTTCTGAATAACTTATCCTCACGCGTCATTTTCATTACGTCCAAAAAAAAAACACTCCAGGAACGATGCGAACAAACGAGAGTGAGGGAAAGGCAAGTGTAGCTGTGTGTAAGCAGGGTGCAGATTTTCTTTTTTAGACCTTTCATTTTTACGCATTTGCTATTTATTCATTTTTACTTTGTTTAAATTAATTTTTTTCTGTTAATTGTATTTTCCTGATTTTTTAAAAATAATTTGTATGCATTATTAAAAAAAATACACAATATTTTTACCGGTTTTGTTTTAACACTTCATTTTTACTTTTTTAAAATGATTATATTATTGCATGCAAACAATAGCATTAAAAAAAAAGCGATTGAAATCTGTTGCAATCGTGGGCTGTTGTAGTTTTTTTTTTTGTTTTAACCAACAGGACAGTGTAATGCTGTATTGTATTGCTGCTTCAGATTTGTCTTACATGGAATTGCAAATCCCCTTCCCCGCCCTCACTTCTTCTTCTTCTTCATCTAATCCCTGCTGTATCTGCAACTTCCTCTCTGCTGTGCATAACATTTCTCTCCCGCCTGAGAAACAAAGAGCAGAGCGTAAACATGAACAGACTTTTTTTTCCCCCCATCAATCGCCCCGCCGCTTTGCAAAATCACAGAGCGTCTGCAGGGGACCACTGCCATTAGCGCTTCCATTAGCATCCGGCTCGCACGGTCACAACACCTGACAAGCATCCCTTCAGACTTCATTTGATATTTCCTCCCCCCCCCCCCAAACAGCTTGTTGCTAGGCAGAGATTCAAAAACAGTCTTTAAAACGTTGACTAACATACAAACTATTGATCGTGCTCAAGCAAGGTCAAGGCAAATTTGTTTAGAATAGAACAAGACAAATACCAAGAGGTTTGCAGAGGCTGAGAAAAGAATGAAAAGATCAAACTCAAGCGATAACGAGAGGATAAGACAACAAAACTATTCAACTCGGGAGCCTCCTGGTTTCTCGATTTTTGAATCATGGTGACAATACACACACACACAAGCGTGCGTGCGTGCGTGCTAACAGTGAGGCAACCGAGCTGTGATGTTTCCATGGAGACAGCCACGTGCATTTCTTCCTCTATGGGGGTGGCAGTTATCCTCTTGTCATTCCTCCCCAGTGGGAATTTTGCAAGGCTTCGTTGCACCACGCCGCAAAGTCGTCGACGGCGGCCCGCAGAGGGCACAAGAGTGGAGCAGACCACAAATATCACTCTCTTAGAAATAAGTTAAAAGTAATTTTAAAAAAAAAGTAATAGTTACAAGTCAAACTACCCCAATTAGTTTTTCAAATACTTTTTTTTTTGGGTGGGGTGGAATAATTTTGACAGGAAAATCAATCCAGCAACCTGTTGTCAACAAGTCTTCCTGATGCCTCAAAAAAATATTTCCAATAATTAGCTCCAATGCTAATGTTGGATTCTGTGCCAGATGAAACATTGCGACAATATACAAACAAGTCTAAGGACAGCCTCAGAAAAGCAAAACCAGCTGTACTCCTACATCAGGCTGCACCTCACGTCTGGTAAGAACCTCATGCAGAGAAGGCTCGGTGAGCTGAGCCGGGGCCAATTAAGTGTTCTGCAAACGAGTCGTGACGCATCGGTCTTGTGAGAACAGTCATGCTTTCTTAGGTTCACATGTTCGACTTTGTTGAAATTCCCTTTTGGTCATCTTTGGTACGTTTCGTCCTGGGTTATTGTTCCAACACTATTGATCTCAGAGTGGATTGCTCTTAATACGTACTTAAATCAATATTCTGGGAAAAATCTGCCTCAGAAGTCACTCAAAAAAGGCCATTAGCCCAGATGTTGATGTATTTGGAGACTTTAATTACCAAAAAAAAATGAAATGGGAAAACTAAAATAGCATCTTTGATTTCATTTGGACTACAAAATAACCACCCATGAACTAGCTAACTGATTTGACTGCCTGACTAGCCTTAGTCCTACCGCTAATCTAATCCTAGCACTAACCCTACCCCTAACCTAACCCCTAACAACCAACCAACCTGGCTAAGAGGTTGCTCTCTGAACCAACAAAGCCTGCCAAACTTGACAAACAGACCTTTGTCCATCCAACCAACAAACCCTGAGCAAGCTAACCAACTCAGCTGACCAGCAAAGGACCTATCCAATCAAGTGACTGACAGTGATTGTTCCTAATTAACCTTTTTTTTTTTTTTTTATTCAAATCACTTGAGAATCTTAGCCCTCTTCCACAGGTGGGTATTTTAATGACATTTTGTGGCCGACACAAAAAAATGAGAAGGTTACATTGCCATGACGACGAGCCAACAAGTATTCTGCCGCTGATTAAAGTGTGTTTCAACTGCACCAAAGGATCCTAATGAGCCGCGAGCTCAGTGGCCCAGTAGTAGAGTGTCCGCCCTGAGACTGGAAGGTTGTGGGTTCAAACCCCGGCCGGGTCATACCAAAGACTATAAAAATGGGACCCATTGCCTCCCTGCTTGGCACTCAGCATTAAGGGTTGGAATTGGGGGGTTAGATCACCAAATGATTCCCGAGCGCGGCACCGCTGCTGCTCACTGCTCCCCTCTACCCCAGGGGATGGATCAAAATCACATGGGGATGGGTTAAATGCAGAGGACAAATTTCACCACACCCAGATGTGTGTGTGACGATGATCATTGGGACTTTAACTTTAACTTTAACTTTACGCCTGCTTTTTCTCTAGACACGCATGCCACGCAGAAATCCGCTGATTTCCGGGGGCAACTCCTTCATCCCCTACCCCTGAAAAGACGCCGGTATAAGGCCTTTAGCAAACTACGACCCCCGCCATATTCGCGGTTGAACGGTTGTAAATCATTGACACCTCGCACGTGGCAGCCGTTCCCTGCCAACCGATCAGCTTTTCTCCTGTCCTTTTATTGGGAGCTAATTGCTCAACGCAAAAGGAACTCAAACCCGATTGGCCGACAGGAGGAGCGTTTCAGCATGCGAGAAGCTGATTGGATATCAGCGATGACATCATGATTGATTTTCCAACTTTAAGACAAAATGGGGCGAATCACGCAGAAATGATCAGCGTTTTAAATTAGAAATCAAGCGAGTGTAAACGTGAATGAAAATACAGATTAAAAGATGAGCAGAGCGGGGCAGCCGCGATACACAAGTGAAGACGAAAGCCAGCGGGAAGTCATTTGTCTTGTACGCCCCCTTTCACACTGTGGACGGGCTTCATTTCCACAAGAAAGAGCGCATGCCGTCTTATTTCATTTGCAGTCCGTTTCATAAGCCGTGACGTTAATCCAGTTCGGCAGGTGCTTTTGAGAAGCCTTATCCCATGTAGGAGTCAACTCTGTTCATTTATCTTTGATAGCGAGCTACACTCTGAAATGGTTGAATGTAACCCAAATACAATCTAGAAACACTTCCAAAAAAAATAAATTGAATAAACACATTTGGGTCTGAAAAGACTGATCCGCTTCTTGGGTCGATTTGGAGCCAATTTGCACAAAACAAGCCCCACAAAAATTCGGGCGCCCGGAATGTTTTCACGTAATGCACGTGTCCGCCATACTGCCACGAACGACAAAAAATTGTTTCGATTCTCATGACCCCAGCCCCCTGAGTCGCCACGATAACTCATTCATCATCTCGATTAACCTTGAAAATGATTACTTTCCATTCTCGTAGTCACTTTTGAAAAATAAAAAAGCCATTCAAAGCCACTCATCTATGACAGGCCTCACAAGGGAACGGCCAAATCATAACAGTGGAGTGGCGTTATTAATTAACGCTTTAATGACTTGGCCATCGACACACGTACTTGACTTGAAAGGATGGGGAGGAAAGTGGCCGCAAAGAGGCAATGTCAAAGGAGCAGCGAGCAGGAGTCTTCGATAATCTTCAAACGACCGAAAGGCAAGCCAAAGTCAATTTAGCCTTCAGTGAAGCAAGTAAAGTTAGCTGAGAAGAAAAGTTGCGAGAAAAAGTCTTTAACGCGCCAATATGGCTGTTGCAACCGTTTAAAAAAAAAAAAAATTCTATTTTTTACCGTGAATGAGTATTTTTTAACCAAAAAAAAACCCCTCATCCTTTTCCCTTCACGTGTCATCCAAGCGTGCATCTGAATGAAGCTCGCTCGACGCGTGAAATTTGCTTGGCTTCGCCCATCTCTCGGGGAATTGCCCTCATTTTTTTTTTTTCTCTCTTCACACTAGATTACAGCTTCCACGTTGCAGGCTTACTGACACTGCATACATAAAAAAAGCTCACACCAGCTGTGACCTGCAGCATCACTATGGGCGCACATCCGAACAGCTTGATGAGGGTATCACCCCACCCCCCACCCCCACCCTTCTCCTCCTCATCTGCTTCCCAGCCCCTCCCTTTTGGGCTTTTACGTCACGGCCTTAAAAAGGGTCCAAGCGCCGCCGTCAGCCGGCCACTCGCGCTCAGAGCGGCGGGCTGAGCGCATCTTTCGTCTCCACGATGCAAGCGTGCACGCGCAGCCTGCCGGACTCGTACCGTCAACCTTTTCTCTTTTCTTCATGGTGAGAGGTGTGGCGGACACGTGCAGTTTCAAAGCCCCCGCCCCCCAAAAAGGTGAGATGCTTCAGTTTGGAGTAACTGAGGTGGCAAGTTGCTGTCCTGCTGGTTTTGTTTCATTTGGATGGTATTTGAAAGGAGTGTCTCTTATGTTAGTTGGCGAGATTCACGTCCATTCTCTTGCTTGTGAGAATAAACATACAACATACATTTAGTTTATTTTATCTTTCACTTTTTTTTTGCAATGCATGTCATTGTGAAAGTCACAAAAATTATGTCTCCTACGTTTATTTTATTCATGTGTTTATTTGTATATATTTTTTCATTCATTTAGTTTTTAATATTTTGTATTATGGAAGTGTTCCCTTCAGCATGTTGTGTAATTTTATTTTGTTATATTTTTAACAGTTTAATTTATATTTATTTATTTATTTATTTATTTATTTTCTTATTTTCTTATTGTATTATGTATTATTATTTTTTGTTGATATTTTGTTTTTACAATTTTTGCAATTTGGATTTTGGCCAGCTATAAGGTTATTTATTTATTTATTTTATTTATTTATTTAAAAAAAATGATTTTTATATTATTTTACATATATGTTTTTAAATTGTGGAACTTATTTTATTTCATATTTACGTAGGTATTTTCAGTTTTTATATTATTTATTTGTGGTTTTTACGTTTTAGTTTATTGTTATCTATTCATGTATTTATTATTTGTATGTTATTTTTTTCACTGTGAACGATACCAAGTATTAGTTGTGTTTATACTAATTTTACATATTTAAATGTATTTAATTTATTTAAATATACCACTCATCTTTTATAATGATATTTGTATTTATTTTGTGTATGGCTCTCCGATATTTATATTCATTCTTAAAAAACATGTTTTTATTTCACCTTTCAAGCTTTTCAGTTTCTATTGCATTGTGAAAGTCACCAAGCATTGGGGTGCATGCGCCCCTCCCATCATCTTCGTTTGAGTAGCTGCACAGTGGGTCCATTGTACCCGGTCCACTGATGGACCTAACCCAACACCCCCACCTTTGAGCACATTGTTTTTTTTTCTGCCCTTTTGTCCTTACTCCGCGTCCAGAACTGTGAGCGATGTTGCTTAACATGACACGCAATTATCTATCATTGTGGCAGAAGGTAGAGAAGACGGTTTGGGCTCGGGATAAACTCACGCTCGGGATGAGGCTGTTACGCAATGGAGAGAAACAACAGGGCCGTACTGTATACAGTCAAGTTATGATCGATTGGATTCCCCGTGTGGCTACTAACTGTCACTTATGTTTAAGAGGAAGCGGGACTAAGAGACTTGTTTATTACCATGCATTATGACAAATGGTGAGTTTCATTTTTTCCCCCCGAGCTTACACTTGGATATTTTTGGTACAGCTCTCGGCAGAGCCAATGGAACATTTGAAAATTCCAGCTTTGGAAGCAGCTATCACATGGGAACTTGTCCGTGGGTTCCAACGGGCAACACGCCATTTTGTTTTTCAATTGACTCCCTTTGATGGATGTTTGGATGGCCGTCGCCTGGAGTGTTAAACCTTATGCCGAGGGACAAATTAGCCTAAATACTAATTACAGCGGTGGAGCGCGTCGACTGCCACGTAGTGACACCCCCGCCTGGGGGTGGCAGGGTGTCGTGGGGGATCGAGTGGGTGGGCGTAAAAGATGCTACGGGGTCTTTTCTCAGGGGGAAGTCTGTGATTTATAGCGTTGACTGAGTGGCAGTGAAATGTGTGTCACGAACAGACATCACGTGGAGTCTCTCCATCCACAGTGGGGATGGAAGACTTAAGAAAACAAGATACAAGCGTGTCACCCATCTGGGTTGACATCCCCAAACAGCTTAAATGGATTCTCAAGAGGTGGAGCGTCTCAGTGACAAGATCTGAAAGCGCTTGATTCACTCGGTTTGGTAAACGAGAAGGCTGCAATTGCTCTTGACGCGCCTCGCCTTGCTCGCTTTTTAGACTGGCCACTTTCTCAAAATGTGGACTGATGCCTTACATGTTCGCCAAAACAACTAACTTGTCTTCGATAGTGATAAAAGGATTCGCTGTTAGTCGACTTCAAGCTTTGGGCGTACAAAATCGTACAAATTATTTTTGATTTCGGCTGATATTTTAGCGCTGTTACTTCAGATTTTTTTAAAAATATGAACATCTTCCAATATAAGATAATGACGTTCAATCACTCTTACGAAAAATCGTCCGAAATCGTCTTTTTATTTTTAAGGGCATAGGTGAGCCTCTTATGTTATATCCTATACACTTGGAAGTGCAGCTAACATCTGCTTCTCTGTAAATAAATCATTAAGAATGCTAACTTGGAAGCACATATAAGTGTGCCATTTCCATCGCAGCTAAAGCAGCAAGATGGTTCTCCACCTGAACATCAGGAAAACCAAGAGTATGACAACTGCTAACAAAACAGTCCACATAAATATCAGTAATGAAAAACTGGAAGTGGTTAATAGCTTCATATTTCTCCGGTCATGCATGAATAGAGTATGGACGTCCAAGGACGTGTGGATTGCCACCAAAGGAAGGTTGATTAAGCAGAAAGAAGAAAAACAGAGATAAGATATTTTGGGTTGAAATATTTCCTGGGACGAGGCTCAATAAATAAAAGCTGTCAATCATCTGTTTCCTTCTCAAGGTTGAAAATGAACCAGCAACTGGACAACTGGACGTTTTACAACAGCTCGGAGGAAGACGTCCTTCCTCCCAAGAACAATGTGACCTACGTGGGCTTTTACTTGCACCACCCGTCCACGGCGGCCATCTTCATCGTGTCCTACCTGCTCATCTTCCTGGTGTGCATGGCCGGCAACGGCGTGGTGTGTTTCATCGTGCTGCGTAGCCGCAACATGCGCACCGTCACCAACTTGTTCATCCTCAACCTCGCTGTGAGTGACCTCTTGGTGGGCATTTTCTGCATGCCAACAACACTGCTGGATAACATTATTACAGGTAAATATTCCATCCATCCATCCATCCATCCATCCATCCATCCATCCATCCATCCATCCATCCATCCATCCATCCATCCATCCATCCATCCATCCATCCATCCATCCATCCATCCATCCATCCATCGCCCGGGTGCTTACGGCTTTAATTGGAATTGGAATTATTTCCACGACCTTTCTTGTCTCTAATGACCGCCATTTGTGAACTTCAAAAGAAGATCACTAGCGACAATGAGAATTCGTCATCTTCCGCCGTGGAGGACGGGCAACAAGCTCGGCTATCTGATGACAGCGTTTACCTCCCGTGCATCATTTGGATGATTATTAGGCCAATCATCGGCCAATAATGAGAGGTTTGATGTGTGTGAGGGGATCACATGAAAGGAAAGGCCGCCATCAGCTTTTGTGCCTCAGGAAGGCAACGTCAACTTAATTTTTCTTTGCCTTAAAAAAATAAATAAAAGAAAACCTAACATTATTTGGTTCAAATTACCTCGTAGCAAGGAGTGAGGAAGCAGGTTAAGGGAGCCAAAAAGGAGTTCAAGCTTTTCTGGCAAAAAAAATAAAAATGATGAAGTGGGTGGATGTGAAGCAAGCGAGCTGTGAGGAAGCAAGTTAAGAGTAAACAGAGTTTTTTGTGGGGGCTGTAAAACAAGAAAACAGCAAATTAAAGATTTGTATGGAAGGTGAAACCAACAACCGGCGCCTGTAAATACAAACCTCTGTCTTGTCCCTCCTGTCCTGTGCTGTCTTCAGGGTGGCCCTTTGGAAGCCTGGTGTGCAAAATGAGCGGCATGGTGCAGGGCATCTCCGTGTCGGCGTCCGTCTTCACTTTGGTGGCCATCGCCGTGGACAGGTACTATTTCTGGTAAAAACCGGTACTAGCATTTCTAGTACCAAGGGTTGAGAATCAATCACAAACAGGGTGACACAAACCTCTGGCATCATCGTCACTGCCTTGTAACGAGCATCATCTGGATTGTTCTTGGTCCTTTGTCCGTCTGGACGTGTCCTACTTTCAAGACCAGTTGCCCCGTCAATCCACATCCTTCATCCTTCTTTCTGATTGGCGGTGGGTTTCACAACGGCCACGTCGACGGGCCGACCGACAAGGCCGCCGGTACGATAGCGACAGACGCTTCGTAGTGCCTCTTGTCATTCAGGCCAGCCCGAGGTCGTCTGGTGCCGCTGGAAAGGACGAGTCTGGAGTGCTTTGAGAGAAGGCAGTGTCATCTCGGATGTCTGTCAAGCGCGTCGGATTTAAGCTCTCCTGGGATCGCCTTCTTTGCGAACTTATTTTCAGAAGACCTTGACTTTTAATCAGCATTAGTTTTTTGGGGGGGAGACTTGAGTTTATCTCCAATGTGACAAGACCCTGCACCATTTCATCCCACGGTCGGGATTGCCATTGACGGCTATAGATGTCAAATATCTATTTTCACTTTCCCTTCACTCATTCCCTTTTGTTTCCATCCCTCCACAGATTCCGATGCATCGTCTACCCATTCAAACAAAAGCTGACCATCTCCACCGCCACCCTAATCATCGTGGTTATCTGGGTCCTGGCCATATCCATTATGTGCCCGTCCGGCGTGATGCTGCAGGTGACGAAGGAGCAAAGCGTCCAGGTGCTGCTGGGCTACGACAACAAAACGACTCCTTTTTACTGGTGCAGGGAGAACTGGCCCAACCAGGAAATGCGCAAGGTTTACACCACCGTCTTGTTCGCTAACATCTACCTGGCTCCGCTGTCCCTCATCGTCGTGATGTACGCTCGCATCGGCATCACGCTCTTCAAGACCGCCATGCCTACCGGCGGCAAGCCCGGTCACGACAACCGCCACAGCGTCTCCAAGAAGAAGCAGCGTGTGATCAAGATGCTGCTGATTGTCGCCTTGCTCTTCATCCTATCCTGGCTGCCCTTGTGGACCCTCATGATGCTGAGCGACTACGCCCGGCTCACCGAGCAACAGTACCGCATCGTCAACATCTACATCTACCCCTTCGCCCACTGGCTGGCCTTTTTCAACAGCAGCGTCAACCCCATCATCTACGGATTCTTCAACGAGAACTTCCGCCGGGGTTTCCAGGTGGTGTTCAAGTTCAGCCTGTGCGCGGCTGACGGACAGCGGAGGAAAACGTACTCGCACCGGTTGCAGCCCAACTCGGTGCTGCCGGCCAATAACGCGCAGACTTCCGTTGAGCCTATCTCGCTGAACAGCCTGGACAAAAGCAGCTCTAGGCGGGTGCCTCAGGTTGCGGAGCAGGACTTGGTCCTGGAGGACTTGGAGAAGGGCTCCTGCAGTAGCGGCGGCGTAACAGCCGTGTCAATTTAAAGCGACCTGTGGTTTTTTCCGTCCCAGTGCCGATCTCTTCAGGAAGCTACCTCCGAGGAAATGACGACGAGCTAGCGAGCTTCATCGTACCCTGCGAACTCATGAAGGCACCGACCTTCCCAAAAACTTCATGTATAAATGTATAAAGGCATATCCTCAACAATGTGCAATGCAGATTTCAGAAGCGGGAATACTAAGTCATTACCTCTGCCAACTTCATAGCACTTTGCAGGTATGATTTGTTGTGGATGCTTAGCGGGATCACGTTCAAAGCTACTAAAACAGTATCTACGAAAACAAACTAGCCTGCTAAGCTAACAACTGGTGGGAGCATCTAGAAAGATGCTCTTAGAATGGAAACCTCCACCCCATAATCAAAATAGTATTATTTTTCCAGACATCTTACTCCGAGAAAAAGCATGCTAAGCTAACCAATCCAAACAAAACCAATTTGGGGTGATCAACAAACATTTCTTCACTTTTGTTTTAATTTTGCTGCATTTCAGAGAGCTGAAAGATCTGACATTCATGAAATAATTATAGAGAAGGGTGCCAGAACATATTTTCTGCTCATTTTGGTACTCCAAAGACACCTTGGTAACCAATTATGGCTTTGTGTGTTAGCACTAGCCAGGAACAAAGGATGCATTGCTCCTCGAAACTCATTCATATCCGCCTCTTATGTCATCATCAGCCTACAAAGCTGAAGCCAATGCTGGAGAAAGCTTTTTATTCAATGGCCACCTTCTTTTATAAGGCCATGGACTAAGATTAAATGGTTACATTTTTGATTCTTTTTTATATCCACCTTTGGAGCCTTGATTTGTTTCAATAATTAATTCGAAGTTAAGTAGTACTTGAATTGATAGAGAAAACAAAAAAGATGCCTCACCTCTTATTATCCTAAAAAATGCCTTTTGAATCAGTTGTTCGAATCAATCAAGAATCGTTTTCACTAAATATGATTAATTAATCACAAAAAAGTCTCCAGCTGAACAGACTGAAAGTAAATGATTTGAAATATATTCCCGACAAGATGTTTCACATAATACACAGCGGGTTGGCGCTGAACGTAACTAAGTAGATAAAGCATGTGGGCGGTCGGCAGGGCCTGATGATGTCATAACACCTGTAATCCTTTTTTCATCCAGTGTAAATTTGGGTGCTGCACAAACTAAACTTGGACAACTCAGCACCCTCAAGCTTTTTTTTTATTTTCGGGGGGGGGGGGGCTCTCAATTTTCTGCCTGAGCGATCCTCCACTGCCAGCTTGGTATCTTTTGTGTGCAGTGTTCAACACCTCATATATTTCCACGTTTTTAATCTCACGTCATTCGGTGCACATTCGTGTTCCCATTAGAAAAATTGATCATCATGTCAAATTCGTTCCAGCTGAAATACAAAAATTATTTATTCATATTATTTAGACTGATGTTTTCAGTTAAAAAAAAAAAAAAAAAAGCACAATAAAACAAGATACAATGACTGAATAATTCAAAAGGTTGTATTTTGTATGTGATATTTTTTAAGATCTCAAATGTTAAGAAACTTTTGAAATGAAAGGACTGAATCATTATTTTGAACAACATGAGGGCCAAAATATTAGGAACAGCTCCCTGACAATGACTGGACACTAAAGTCCATTAAAAAACAAAAGAGTGCTTTTTTTTTTAGGGAATGTATTGCATTTTTGTGCCTGTGACGCGACGTAATGAAAAGATTAAAAAATGTTTTCGGTGTTGTAAACGTGGATGAACGTTTAGAAAGTACTTGCGTCAAGTCTGCATGTGGACGTGTAACGTGCGAGTGTGTGTGTTTGTGTTGAATTAATGTCATGTAGTATTTCTAACTGTGTTTTAACGATTTCGGGGCACGATAGTTGTCCTGCTAATTTGTGAAGGGCTACTCATCACATGATCTATGGTTACCTCATCGATTGTCTTGGCGGTTTAGACTGGTGTCTTTTGCTTTATTTGACGGCTGAGTCGAATCAAGACGGTGAAAAACTGCTGTGCCTCCAGATAAAAAAAGAAACTTCAACACTGTTTTTTTCTCTCGACTTTTCCCAAATGGAACGCAAAGATCCAAGACGTTGCCTATGTAGCTACAAAAAAGGTCTGTTCATTGCACAGGTTACGTTCAATTTATAAAAGGCCTCTCAAAAAGTGCAGTTTTACTATATTGTATAGTATACAGTAAAATGTTGCGGATGCCATGGCACACCTTTGCAATAATCAAGCCTCACTAACGTGGCACAGAAATAAACTTATTTGTGGATGAAAAAATAAATATAGAAAAGATAAAAGCAAACAATTCCATAGCAAACTTATTGCATGTCTTTGCAATAGGCATATTGCATGGGCCAATATATTTTACATATCAATATATATGTATATATATATATATATATATATATATATACAATGTTAAAGAGACATCTAATTTATTATTTACAATATTTTAATATATAGTATATATATATGGTTAATGAGACATCTAATTCATTATTTAATGATGCATTTATTCATTTGTTTGATTAATATAATTCCATATTTTCTTAATAAATGACATTTAATTAATTGATTAATGAGCATTTTAAATAAACATTTCATGATGTATTCATTTTTTGGTGGCACTTTCAGTCCTCCATATTTTGCATGTCTGACCTATCAAAATTTGATTTTAAATCAATTAAAAGCGACAGTAACAATTAGTACATCTTGATTTGAGCTATTGACTTACAAAATGTAGCATCTTGACTTCAAGGGAACAAAACATACAAAAATAAAAGGAACCGAAAATTTTGATGGCTAATGGATTACGATGTAGCGATTACAATGCGTTACGAAAAAAAAATCACAATATACAATAACTGTTAACGTCTTAAGCTACACGACGCTGTGACAAGGCACTCAAGGGGCAGGCGTAGAAGTTTGTATGTAACAAAAAAAAAAAAGGAATGTTGTGTCTTATACATTTGACGTTCTTCATGGCAACAACTCGATCAGTCTAAATCGGATTATCGTGGATTCTCCATGGACTGGCTACCCACAATGCCTTGTCTCCGTCATATGCACGTACCAAGGAAAAATATCATTGCGTGTACAATCAAATGTATGTGAAAGTGTGCGTATCGATTTCACGTTCTGCCTGCCAAAGGTTGCCTCCTGCTTCAAACTCGTCTAATTGGATTTGAGATTTTCGTGTATGTACAGAGGACTGAATTGCTTGCTATGTTCACTTCATTTTTGTCTCGTGTGTGTGTGTGTGGTGCGACCATGCAAATGATGCGATTCTTTACTCATTCACAATAAAGACTTAAACCCACTTTTTGTTTCAGTTATTCGCGCAAACAATGGGAAACATTGCAGATCTTACCTCGGTAGTGCCCCCTGGAATTTCGTTATTAAAGCCACACAAAAAATATCCATGCCCAAAAAGTCTCAGTCAGCCATTTTGGTTTAAAACACCATTTTGGTTTTGAAGCTAGGTTCACTTAGCAATATAACATTTAGTAGGTAGGTCTTTCAGAAATAGACTAACAAAAAGAGAAGAGAGTTTAACATTTAGACCACCAGAAACATCTCAAGAAGCCATGTTTGAAAAGACACAGGAAGTCAGCCATTTTGGTTTGAAGCGGCCATTTTGGCTTTGAGCGGCCATTTTGGCTCAGTAGCATTGTCCAGAATATTTAAAGAATTAAGCCCCCAAGTCAGGTTCAATTTCAAACATAAGATTTGGTAGGCACATCTATCATAACAAGACCCACAATAGTGTCAAAAGAGACAGGACATCTTTCATTTTAGATTGAAGCAGCCATTTTAGGGACAATTTGGCCATTTCCAAAGAGGAATTTAGATCTGAACACCAACAGTTTGTTTTATTTGTGAGTCAGATCTTCAAATTTTCTTCTTGGTTTTCTGTACAGTTTTTGTTGTTGAATAGCTTAACGCTGAATGGAGGGGAAAAAAAAGTACAACTCAAAGTGGTAGAAGACAGATTATAAGGAAAAATTGAGAGCTGCTCTGTACACAGCTGCAGCACTGTCATGCAAATTGACGCAGCCGCCCAAAAGACACTTGAGTCAGCCTTTTTTTTTTTGTTCACATCATTTCTTTCCATCTCAGCACTATTTTGTCTCACTTTGACATCATTCCCTTGGGCGGAAAAAACAAGCGGAAAAGTATTCCATTGAAACTGCCACAACAATATTCACAAGTGTCTATTTCCTGGGGCAGTCATTAAAAGCTTTTCAATTCAGAGCATTTTTACCACCACCAGCTGGCTGTGCCAGTGACGTCGCTCAAGACGATTTAGTGAAATGACTCATTAGAATTGAGAGTGGGTGAGCGATATTTGCCTTAGTAACGCTATGATGTGCTAGCAATAAACAAAAGGGAGTTCACGTTAAGGAAGCTGGTGCGTGGCAAAATCGGGCCTTCGTTTGTAGTCCTATAGGTCAGGGCAAGGTCACAATTGATTTCAAAGGCATTCTGCCATACATGTACACTAAAATATATTGACGATATAGCCTTAGCATGACATTTTAATCACTGAATGGATGTATGTTTCATAGCCGTAAGCCACAATCGATTTTCCATTGTTTTTGTGCTGCAATATTCTAACATGTAACGCTACAAAGTAGTTAGAACGAATGTAGCAGGCCGTGCAACGACAACGACGCAAAAATCGGATCCATAAATGCCTTTGGGGTTGGTACAAATGCGCCCAACCTTGGTGTTTTATTGAACTGCTCAGTTTATGCTGTCTTTTTCTGGTTTCTTTTCACACTTGAACCCATCAGTCACGTTTATGTAAATAAAATAAAAATAAAACGTTTAATAAAATTAAAATGAAACTGTATACCACCACAAATAACACTAATGTATACTGCAAAAAAAAAAAAAATATATAGTACATATATATTGCTTTATAATATAATATAATGTAATATAATGTAATAAAATGTGAAACTTTCAGAAGTTTTTTCCATCAATGAACAATACAGACACTTTCCTTCACCTTAAAGTGTCAGAAATATATTCACTATTTCACTCTGATCTGAAAAGTTAAAAAACTTCCTGGCTTGCACCTCCTGGCTGCCTCATCTTTATCACCCCATTCCTCATCTTTGCCTTGCCTTGCTCACATTGCTGCTGTCTGACAGCTTTGTCTCTTCCCATTTCTCAAGAGGCATCAGCCGCTTCCTCACCCGATTCCCAGTTGCACTCGCTTCTTAGTTTGCATTTCATTTTTCCCTTTTCTAAAGTATTGGAAGCAACATCCGTATTCTGCCGTCTTATAGAAATCCACTTTCTTTTTCTCTGCTAATCCCTTTGCACTTTATAAGAAGAGTCCATCTGCTGCTACACAAAGACCAGCAGAGGGACGCCATACAACCAAGTGGGACGTCATCTAAGGTATTAAAATGGTTTACATAAAACAAGCAGAATAATCCCCCTATATTAGCTCCATCTCTTTTTCCAGCTACACAATTGGGCCATAATGGAATATTAATTTTATTGCCAGTGAGAAGTTCCGTTTGAGTGTTGTGTGCTTTGCAGGCAGTTGCTTAAAACATGAACAATCACATCATGCAGCAAATTACTCGGCAGGCGCTTTCATTATCTTCAATTTAGTGAAAGGAACCGACTAAATAAACTATGGGAGGTTACTCACCGAATGTGTAAAGCAATTTTTTTCTTTTTTTTTTAAATTTCACTGCAAAATAAACTCGTGGCTAATGATAGAACCAATCAAAACACTGGATGACATTAGCATCGATGCTAGTGCTAATTCTACTTGACCGTCCTGTCGAGTCCACCTATATTTGTAGGTGGGTAATTCATCAATGTTAATATCTGTAATTCATAAAGATCCATTATCTTTTATATCCATTGACTAATAAAAAACAAAAAGCACAAAGAGCGGCGAGGCGGCCATGTTGATCCTATTCTTTATTGCTATGTGCTCCCCATTCCAACAAACAGCATCAGTAGTAGTGTACACTTGAATCTACACAAAATACACAAGACAAGCACAATGGAGACATGACAATGCACAGGTTGTATGGATACAGTACTGGAAGGAGGCTCAGGGGTTTTGTCCTGCGCGACTAGCGTCATTACAAAGCTCGGCAGCGACGCGCAGCTAACAACTACACTAGCGGTTAGCGTGAAGCGCTGGTCGGGTCAGTTGCTAAAGAACAAAAACAGCTGTGAAAAGACAGCCTGGTGACAAACATCTCAAAATTGAGCGTGTATATTTACATCTAATTGTTTGCAAAAAACAATGTCAGTTCTATCCTAGTATTCTTAAAAAAAAAAATCATTTAAAAAATTTAAAAATGAGAATCTTGCTGGAAAAGTAAAAAAAATGTTATTGCGCAATCAGCACCGCCCTTCAATAAATATGTTTGCACTCAATGCTATCTATATACACGTACTATACATTGTTGTACATTGTTGTGTTGTGTTTTTATTGCAGTCAGATGCATGGCGTGCTTGTGAGGAAATCCGTTGTTGTTTTCTGGTTTTCTTTGTGTTGTCTTCTTCAGTCATCAAAAACGCCATTTAGATCATTGCTAAAATGTTGGACGTGTGAGCAAAGCCAAGCTATAAACGGAAGAAATGGGCAGATATAGCGAGACGCTACATTTAATTCTAGCATGTATTCAAGTATCAAATATGAATTCTCTGGTAGGAGGTTCGGAATGTTCCATTTGTCATTGTTAATAAAAAAAAATTGTAAAAAACGCCCATCCAAATGATCAACACTTGTGATCACATTAGGATGCTAAAGGTCAGGGTAAAGATGGGAGCGACTTGCTCGAGATGCTAATGAAGGTAAAAGATTGTGTTGCACCATGGTAAATCAAAATCATTTGTAAAATCCACCCATGCTAGGCGGATGACTGTTAGCACATGCTAAACATGCTAATGTGTAAGTAGAGAATATTTTCGGCAAACGTGTAGCTGTTGTGCGTTGTTTTCATCAAAAATTCTTTTCAGTGAGTGAAGCTAAGACAAAGCTAGCTGTGGCTGTAGCTTTGGAAAGTTACAGCTGCTACATCCAGGTAGGTACAAACACATATGTTAACGTAGTTTCATATTTTTAAACACTGAGATAGTAAAAGAGTATCCAGTTTGTAAATACAAAATCATTGTCATGTCATAATTCTATATCGCCTTGTACTAAGTATGCCATATGAAGAATTTTGATTTGAATAAAAAGAGCAACTGCCTTTGATGTTCAAGAAGACAATAAATAGCAACAATAAATATTTAATATTTATGAAAACAGGTATGATTCGGTTTGTTGGGACTAAATTGAATGTGATATTTTGTTACTTCTTTCAAGAGTAGTTGTTTTTGAATTTTTTTTTTTTTAAAAGGTTCATTGAAGACTTGAAATTATCTTTGATGTCTTATAAGACACACAATAAGTTCTTAAAAGTCCAATTTGTCTTCCAACGTGTGTCCCTTGCTTTTCTCAAAAACGTATCTGTCCTTGATGTTTGGGGAAATCGCTTAAGTCTCATTGAAGACTAAATATATATTTTTTTTATGTATAAAAGTCAAACCTATTAGGGTCATTGATGAACTATATGTAACTATATGTATTTTTACAGTAAACGGCCTTTCCGATTTGATATTTATTCAAACGCGTATATTCATCGAGACTAAATTCTCTGACGATAATAACACACGGTGGATTTTCGAGGAACTTTGTTGGCTTTGATGTTTGTTAAAAATTATCCGATTTTCATCTCAACATTGTCAGGGTCGTTTCCGCATCTTATGACAGTAAGAACTTTTGTTGCTCAACATTAAAGTAAAAAAAAAGTGAGGTTTCTGTTTGACATCCGGAAAGCGTTTCTGTGATTTGAATGGTTTTGTGTTTGACAAAAATCCCTTGAAATTTTTGTGCCCTTTGTGAAATAACTGCTCTGGCTTCCTATCTACGACAGCTCGGTAACTCTAAATAACAAAGTGAACCAGCACCTCTTTGTTTGTGTCTTTGATGATGACGTCGTCGTTGATGTTAGCTGGTGAAGGATGAAGCTGCTGTGTCTGCGTAGTCCCATTAAAACAAGGCGCCACTTTCATCTCTCCACTTGCGAGTACGTGGTGGGCCACCGGCTGTCGGTGAAGCCGGCACCCGCGGGCCGCTGCCTCTCGTCGTGGGCGGCGTCCCTCGGGTTCCTCCGGGGCGTTGGCGCCGTTTTGGCTTTCTTGGGTGGGGCAGGCGTGGTGACCAGTCTCGATCGGCCGGCGTTTTGTTGTTGTTTCCCGTTGTTTAGCTGCTGTTTCCGACCACTTTGTTGCTGTTTCCCGCCATTTGGCTGCGCTTTCCCGCCATTTGGCTGTGCTTTCCCGCCATTTGGCTGCGCTTTCCCGCCATTTTGCTGCGCTTTCCCGCCATTTTGTTGTGGCTTATTGCCATTTTGTTGCCGTTTGCTGGCATTTTGTTGTTGTTTAGCGGCGCGTGTGGCATTGGCCATCAGCGTCTCCAGCAACTGAGAAGCAGAACCGAAGCGTACGTGGTCCTCTGGCTCGGAGAAAAAAGTGCCCCCTGTCGCCCGTTTGCTGCATGACTCGCAGCAGAGTTTGTTGTAGCCCGGGATGGAGCAGTAGCGAGCCAAAACTTCCATCTGGCAGAAAATGGATTTGTCTCCGTGGCAGGGCTCGTCTGAAAAATCAAAGGGCATCAACATATGAGAGCAAAGCAACGAGCCTCAAAGAGAGGATCGATCACTTGTTCTGGCCAAAACACCCGGTTCACTGAGTTCTACGTTGTCTTTACGTAAGCAGGCTCGGTTTACGGTAGTCAACTGTCTTTGATGTTCATAAAGACACATAGATTGGCTCAATCGTCTTTGAGATCTTTGAAAATATGTAAATTCAGCTGCTTCTGATGTATATAAAAACACATTTAGTATTTGGTCATTAAAAATGATAAATTATCCAGAGTTTATGAAACATTCCGTTTGTTTAAAAACAACAACCCTACAGTGACTGACGAAATTTTCTCTGATGTGTCCAAACTGTGTGTTGAGTTCATTGATGACTACTGTGGAATGTGAGATGAAAGACTCCAGTTGCCCTCTGGTGACCCCGTGCAGAATAAGTGGTGCAGAAAATGTCTGCCTAGATGAGATACTTTTCAAACTGTCAGCGTGTCCCAGAATGCCTGTCAGAGACGAGCTCGTCGTCCTGGCTGGTCGGTTAATGCATTCGACTGCCGTAGCAACTTTGATGTACAGTAGTTACATTTATAATTAAAACACAATCATGCATATACAATTAAATAGCTTTGGATTCTGCTTCATAAAAAAATAAATAAAACTACCTTGATCACATACCGTTTAAAACATAAAATTGGTTTTCGTTCCGAAGAGATGTTTTGACACCCCCAAACACACACACGCGCATATCTTGACTAAATTTCCATTTGATTTAAATTTCTCCTCACCGTGGCATGGTCCAGGCCGGCATATGCGCACGTTCTCCGGCTTGTCTCCGCCGCAATGGTCTCCAATTCGGCAGGTGACCAGTCGCCTCTCCGTGCCCTCGCCGCAAGTGACGGAGCACTGCGCAACAAGTGGAGATTTGCGATTAGTTGGTCTCCATAACTCAGAAAATGATATAATGCCCTTACATGTTGAGGTGGGTATCCTCAAAACATAAAAACTCACCTCTTACGGTAAAAAAAAAAAAATGAAAATATGGAGGATAGCTTTTGAGATTTCCGACTGCTTTGGCATCGTGCCAACATGTGATGATGAAACCATAAAAAAAAAAATTCTTGCTTGAAAAACTGACAGAAACACAAACACCAAATCATGTGATGCCTCAAATTAAAGGCTTTCACTCTGGCTAATTAATTAGTTAATTTGTTTGCATCTTTCCTACTCTTAATCCCAATAAAAACATTTTCCATGTGTGACAGCCTGTCGTCTTAGTTTTCCGAATGTTTGAAGATTACAAGCTGTGAGCTGTAACTTTTGGAGATGAGCCACACATCGCCTGAGAGCAAAAGTGACGCTGCCAAATTAGCAAAGAATATCAGGCAAGTATTAGATTGACAAATATCAAACGTATTAAATCAGTTCTTGAATGCAACGATAAGAAATCATTTAAAGGACTAAAATCCCTTTTACCTCGGACCAGGCTCCCGTCCTCCAGTGCGAGGGGCAGGCCAGACGGTTGCAGGGCCTGCGAGTGTCGGGGCGGTCGCCGCTGCAGTACTTGCTGTGCACCGAGCGGTTGGCGGCGTCGTGCAGCAGCTGGACGCAGCGCACCGTGCGCACCTGGAAGCCCAGGCTGCCGCACGTGCGCGTGCAATGTTCCCATTCGTCCGAGATCCACCTGCAAAAAAATGGCGAGGCTCACGCGGGAGACATATCTTAGTTTATGTTAGCTTAGCTTATTTTAGCATAGTTTATCTTTTATCATAGCTTATCTTAGTTATCTTATTTTACCTGGGCTTATTTAAAACCAGTTTATTTTCGTTCAGACGCAATTCCGGCCTTTACCTTGAACTTGCTCGTCTATAATTTTCATTTTGCTCCTTGACACACACACACACACGCCGTGCTAATGTATTTATGATTACCACATGTGAAATTCAAATACATAACTCAGATTTATGGCCTCAATAAGAGCTTTCCAGAGAATTAATTAGTCAATATGACCTTATGTGATGACATAATGTTTCTTTCTGCAATTTATTATTATTAAGTCGAGTCATCAAATTGAAGGCCTTGATGAGGGCTCGGCACAATTGCAATTAATTGATGTGAAATAAAAATAAAAAAACACACTCACTGGGGTTGCGTGCAGTCCTGCAGGTTGCACATGCGTCTTATGGGTTTGGGCTTTTTGCCGACGTCACAGTAGCCCCTGTGGATCATCTTGGTGTCGCCTTTCTTCCGGCAGCCGTACTTGGTGTATTGGTAGCCTCAAGTAATAAAGAAAAACAAATGTTCAATTACTAAATCAAATTCATTATGTCCATGCTGTGTGAAGTGCAAATGAACGATGCTAGCATATTGTCTTTCTAATGCGTTCTTTACCTCCGGCGCAGGGCTTCGAGCAAGGAGACCAGCTCTTGAGAGCCCACTCGTACGTGTCCTCCTGGATCACGTTGTTGTTGTTGACGGGCACCGAGTCTTCGTGGATAACGTATTTGTACATCAGAGTGGAGCGCGTGTCGTTTTCTTTGGGTATGATCTGGCACACGGGAAGAGAATATGAGTTAGTAGATTTCTCAGGTATATCCAAGAAAGCCTATATTCAATTGTCTTCTTTGTGTGTCTAATGATTGTCGAGCAACTAATTAACTGACTAAATACAGAGGGGGCTCAGCTTTGGTAATTAAATCAATTTTGTTTTGAGTCACGGTCACTGGATTACTTTGCAATTACAGATATTAACAAATGACTTTTCTTTGCAGTTATCAAGCAAATGATCCTGTGCCAGTTCTCTTTGTCACGTTCAAATAGAAGCGTCGCACCGATGAGTGTAATTAAGCAGCATTCAATATTCTCTTTTGAAACTAGCGTCATTTGTAATATTGAGTGACAAGAAGTGCTTTTTCATTCAAACAAAAAGCGATATTTGGGATATGAAAGGACCTTTTGAATTCACAAGGCTGATGTGGAGTCGGATGGATTAAAAATTAAAATGAATTTAAAACGCAACAATGACAAGCCGCTTATTGCACCTCTCTATTTCTATATACCAAAGTTGGATTTCCTTTTTTCTACTTATGATACACACCTAGGAAATTTCTGGGAGATTCCAATTAATTTGTAATTAATGTTCTTCATTTAAATGACTTTTTGAATTTATTTCAAGGCAGGACCAATAAATGCTTTTCAGTTAGATGTGTTTACACTCCAGACTTGAAGTCATGGCTCAGAATTCATTCACGTGTTTTGTTAATATTTTTATTTGGTGCTGTGCTGTGACCTTTTGATTTATAAAGTTTGGGAATCGCTGGAATATAGTTTGACTTTTTTTTTTTTTTTTTTACATTCTACAAGATGAATTCACATTAAACATGTGAAGACCTTATATTATGCACTGCGCTCCTGCGGGGTCCCACAAGGGTCTGTACTGGGACCCTATTAGGTTCCCATGCTAATCCAGACATGAAACCGACATGAAATATTAAAGCCATGGTCAGTTGGCAACATGACATTTGTCTATCTGCAAAAATGTTGTTTTCAAGCACCATTTTAGAATCTAGTTTAGATGAGAAATACAAAACCTTTAAGTTAGCCATGACTAATTATTGTTATGGTGTGCACAAAAACATAT
Organism: Syngnathus scovelli; assembly: GCF_024217435.2. Taxonomy (NCBI): domain Eukaryota; kingdom Metazoa; phylum Chordata; class Actinopteri; order Syngnathiformes; family Syngnathidae; genus Syngnathus; species Syngnathus scovelli. The sequence goes on from NC_090849.1 coordinate 21,193,183, forward strand.
GCAGTACATTTAAGTTATCAAGTACGATGTGTGAAAAATATTTGGTGATTGGCGCATTTGCAGGCTGGATTCAATTGAACAAATTTGACAGAACGATAGCTGCAATTTCGACAGGGAAATTGCGTCTCGTCTCATCTTGATTGCTTATTGAAAAGTGCGCCGCTGAAATCAGTGTTGATATGAGGGAAAGATTGATGCCCACAATGTTTTTTTAAATCAAGTTTGTTTTCGTTACGCGGAAACCTTTTATTTCCAAATATGCTCAAATTTTTTTTAAATCTGTCCCCACGTTTGTGTTTAGTAAGTGCTCTTCCCTTGGAGTTTTGAAAAAACATCTCTCCAATTTTCAATTCAGAGCAGAGGCGCTGCTCCCCTGTGTCGAGACGACCCAGACGAGGTGGCATCCGATTGGAATGCCCCTTTCGGGTTACTCTTTTATGAATTGCTGATTTTCACTGTCCACTTTGCTCTTATCGGTGAACTTTGAACCCGGCGGTTTTATAAAATCTAAGCTCGTAGAGGTTACGGAACACTGCTGCAAAAAAAGGAAGCGCTCGCAGCAGGGGGACCCCGTGACTGGCTTTACGTGTTCTGATCCAGCCACATCAAATTTGTGTCCACGGTGTGTAGACCCACAAAACTTTTTTTTTTGTCTCCTTGACAGACACACACAGACGTAACAAATTCCTTCTTACCAGAACCACCACGGGGTCATGCAGGGGTCCATCGGTGTGTAGCGTTTCCACGTCTTCCTCGATGTTGTAGTGCCACTCCACGCCCAAATCGATGAAGGTCCTGGACTTGAGCTCCTCTCCTTTGCCGTTGAGGATGTAGTGGCCCGTCGCCTGGTTCTTGATTGCTGCAATTGGCCGTTTTGTTATGAATCAACGAGAAGCGGCTCCACCAAGAGCGTGGATTTTGCTGCGGCAGCGCTTGCGACACAGTGATTGCAACGTCAAACACATACGGAGCCAGAGAGGCTGGATTTAATTCGCCGGTTCAATTTGAGGTGCAAACAAGACCGTTAAAGCAATTTTTCTACTACTGGAGGGCAAATAGCACCGCAGTTTTTAACCAATGATGTCTGCCATCTAGCGGTGAATGCTGGTATTACAATTTAAAACTAGACAGGGGGGTTTGGGATGGCGGCAGCCTATAAATAGCAAAAATCCAAATATAAATAAATAAAAAATAATGAATTGGGCGGGGGGGGGGGGGAGTATTTTATACAAATCTGATTATTTAAAAAAAACAGATAAACTTCCAATACTACTCCTACTATTTCCAAGCTTCTTGTAGCGTCTATCAATGTCGACGGTAAGACCGCCTCAAGGCTGCGTTAATATGTGATTTGATATTCCGTGAAAGCCCAACACCAAAGAGTGGCACAAACAATCATCTGCCGCAGCACCGCATTTTAATGGAGACAATTTTCTTAGGAAATAACAAAACTGTGAAGGCTCGGGACACACACCAGCTGTCATCACTCCCCTGCCGGCACGAAAGCGACAAGACGCAAGGGACGCTTTGGCTTTTTAACAGCTACTTAGTTTGAATTTCTTTTTTACATTCTCCGTCTGCATGCAGCAACATTTCACAACCAAACTTCCAAAACCTGAATTCAGCCAAAAATCTCCTTACAATCACTGCGGTTTGAAAATTCCTTTCTCGTCCACTGCCATTTTGATTTGAATTCCAACAATCGGTCAGATCTACTCGAATCTACTCAACGTAAACGCGGTGGAGCTATTTCGATCGCTGAGTGTTTTTGTCCGCGGCTATTCTAAGCCATAGAGTGTCTTTAATCGCATTAATGATCCATAATGCATGCACGGTGGAGTGCCAAGAAATAAATTATGCAAGGCGTCATGCAGAATGGATGAATGTTTTTCATTTGTATATACGTTACGATTAGCATCGTAACGGCAACAAGGGAGACGACGTCCGTTAGCCGCCGCCCGGTCGCGTAGCGATGTCACACTTACCAAGAATTTGAGGGGAGGCCTCATGTTCTTGGATGATGACATGTCTAGCTCCAGGAGGAATGAGAAACATCTTAAGGTAGCCTTTGGCGCCCCAAGAAAAAAAAAAAAAGGGAAGAAACAAAAAAAGAAACACAGACAGAAGACGCGTAAGATAAGCAGAAAGGACGCAGGGTTTGCAAGGGTGGACATCCCGCACGCTTGGCTCTACAAAGCAGCCCGAGAACGAGAATTTCATTAAAAGAGGTTTTCATTCACACGTATGAACGCTTGGAATACCAAAGGAGGTCTTTGTTACCTCTGCCAAGGCGATTTGGTTTGTTTGGCAAGCTCAATGTGGACTGTGAGGAAGCTCCTCTTATTTTTTGAATGTGGATTATTTCTAGTGGTTTGATTTATTTTAATTCCACTGCTTTGTTTTATGGTTTTTTTTTTTTTCATTTATAAAAGCTAGCAGAAATTGTGAACATTTGAAATTTTTGGGGCTTTACATTTTGTTCGAGGCATTCCTTGTGAAAGGATTCCTATCGCTTTCCAGAATTTGGAGGTGAAAAATGTTTTAGCCTTGGCAGATATTCAGTTGCTGTGCGAATGAAAACCAAACAACAACCCGAGCAAAAAACAAAAAAAAACCAAAAAAACAACGTGTTTAGTAGACTAGTGGGCAGCAAAGTCTGGCAGGGATGTCCACCGCTCTTACAAACCTCCCGTGACTCACCGATGACATTTCTAAACTCTTCGCTCTCATTTAAAAAGACATTGCGAGCTCCTTTGGGCAACGAGAAGGCTCCTCTGGTTTTCCCTTTTGGAACGAAACAAAGCCGTTAGTTTGTTTGCAGGCGTCGGATCGGATCACATGGGATCAGATCAGCAAAGCAAGTGGGACTTCACGCTGGATGCGAATGGAATTTAGTTTGAGGGCGGATGGGCACGAGAACCCTGTGGGGGGGTGTAATTGCTTGACCCCCGTGACATTGGCGGAAGGGGGTCACACGACACGGACGGCGTGAAGCTCTGTGAGGCTATTACGGATGCGGCTGGCTTCGGCGAGGTTACGACAGGTGGCACGGCTGCAGGGACAACACGGCCTGCAATCCTACTTTGGATCCAGCTGCGGGGGCGGGAAGGGGGGGGGGGGGGGGTTGTGAGGTGGGTTTCATTTTTAAAAAAAACATACACACACATCCAGGGTGAATATCCAGTTTAAATTGAAATCCAGTGGAACCATCAAAGTCGATTGTTGCAGTCAAAAAACTTTTACTAAGGGAGACTTTTCTTATTTTAAAAATAAAATCAATTTGCGTGAACCTGAGCGAATTTGATGACTCAGCATTTGCCAAGAGGCTGGTTCATTTTGAAACCTCAATGATTTGGCACCATCTTGTGGCATCTTTGTCTAAAGGAACCATGCTGGAATGAATTGAGGGGCTTCAAAAGCCGTATCGGTACTCGGTATCGGTGAGTAACGACGATCAGTCCGGGAAAGAAGTGTTATCAAAGCGCCATACGTAGGGGCCATCTTGCGGCATGTTTGTGCCAAGGAATGATGTTGAGGAGCTTCCTTTAGACAAAAATAGTGCTTTGCCACCATCTTTGGGTGTTAGACTTTGGAGATTCCACTGTAATTTCTTCACAAAATGGCCGACACCATCGCACTAGATTGCCTGTAAAGGTCTGCCGGGGATGTCTACGGGATGCTGCACACACACGCATACACACACAGAGGCTTAAGTTAGCGTGGCATCGGAAATAATCACATGAAGTGGACAAACGTGTATTGACCACAAGCCTACGTGGATCATTATTAGCAGCAGAAAGTAGCAACAAGGGTAAGTGTTAGCGGTCTGCGCTACAATCTGGACGGCTACAACGATGGATACTTGCACAGTGTGTTTTCCAACAAATGGCTTTCTTTTTGGGCTCTCTTGTTTAATGCTTTCCCTGTTAAAAGATGTTAGATGATGTCAAGAATGAATCATTTCATGATCAAAAAAAAAAAAAAATGAAAGAGGGATGTCTGACCCAGTGATATTAACTGTGCCATCATGTCGTAATCCAATTTTGGAGTATATTGATTTTTGGTGTGGAATTATTTGGGTGAAAAACTTTTAAAACATGTAGTTGGATGACAAGTCGCAACTTGAAATTGTTTTATATTTCAGTAACATGTTTTCTTTTCTGTTTGATTTAAAGTATGAGACGTTTTCATCACAATTGCGAGGATCGATACTTAGTATCTGGGGGAAAAAAAATCCTTCATTTCTACGATTCAGTTTCTTTCTATCGTGAATGCCTGGCGAGATGAGTCATCACATGGCAGACATTTTTAAAATGGCCGAAAATACCTTTTCTTTGACTGCGATTTCTATTGTGCAAGCTGATGTATAACGTTAACTATTTCACCAATATAAAGTCTTAATGTTATGCGCTGAGCTCAAAATGAAGGAGGGCAAACGCCAATAAACGATTACAGGTATTAAATATATTTTTGGAGACTTTGGTGGTGGGTGTCACATAGTGTGCCTGGTGAGAGGAGATAACCTGAGAGAAGACACTTCAATTAAAACCAAAGCATAGAAGTCAGTGCATAATGGGATTTTGTTTTCAAAAAAAAATAATAATAAAGGAAGTGGGAATTAATTACTTCTTCAGTAATTAACAAGCTTCTTATTCCTGACGATTTTGACAGCCGAGTCGCTTCGTTTATCGGCTGCCAACGTTCGGATTCATAACACACCCAAACTTACTCACCCTTTTGAAAACGCCTGACAGACACAGAACGGGGGAAAAAATTAAAGATCGCACACTTTTTATGTTTTTTATGTGTAAAAAAAAAAAGTTAGCTGTTAGTGCAGGCGTGGCAGGAGAGAAACCAAAAATCCGATTCTATTCACGACGAGCCGGAAAATACATCGACGTTGAAAATGAGGTGTGTTTTTTTTTTCCCCGGCATTCCCTCGGTGGCTTACCGGCTTTCTTGGGAGTCCGGGTGAAGGTTCCTTTGACGGTGCGACAGTGGGAGTTGTCTCCTCCGCAAACGCCGCACTTGTCCTCAACTTTGTTGGAGCCGATTTCACGGTCACAGCCGACTTTCTAAAGATTGAAGTATATTGTTGAATAATGAGAAAAAATATATATTTGTGGTCACAGGTCTTACCACACACTCGCCGCGGATGCAGACACTGTAGGCGTCCTTGTAGGAGCATCGCGTGCCATCATGCACCAGCTGCTTCATGTAGGCCACGTCGCCCGTTTCCTTGGACTGGCAGTATAAATGGCATCTCTTGTTGGCTACAAGAATCAAGGCCAGAGGAATTAGTCGACTTGTTTTCAATTTAAAAGGAATTTCTAATTATTGCGTTCATGGTGTCTCGCTGGCTGATTGCATTCAATTAAGTATTTTTTGGTCATATTGATTATTTCTTGTCGTGTTTATTTCTCTTGGGCAAAATGAAGATTGTCAAGAATAACGAGCGAGGAATAATTGGACCTGTCCAGCAAATTGCCTTTTTTTTTTTCTCTCTTGTGGATTATTTTTTACTTGAAACACTTATTTTTTTATCATGTGGATTCTTTCTGATTGTTTATTTTTTCCTGGGAGAGGTATCAATTAGGAAAAGGGGACGATCACAATTCCGTAATTCATCAATGGCGTTTTTCTCAGATGTTTATTTCTATTGTGGAAAGAGACACTTACCCAAGAGCCCTTTTCTTGTCCAACACATGCAAATGTGACATTTTCTGCGCCTTTGGGGCGGCAGTTGGCAGTGTCACTACACCTTGACGAAAGGGCGCCTTGACCCCGAATCAACCCAATATACACTCACCCCCTCCCTCCCCCACTGGGAACCCAGCGAGCGATGCATCAGCGGCGGCCCGACTCACCGTCGGGATGCTCGTAGGGCATCCAATGGTGCTTGGCACTTTGGAACTCAAAGTGGGAGTTGCGGAGTTGACACTGTTGCGCTCGGAAGTCCTCAAAATGCTTAGGGCAGTCGTCTGTGTTGCACAGCTGGTACTCAAAGTTGACCCCTGGGCAGTCCAGGCCGCCATTGAGGGGACTTTAGGTGGGGAAAGAAGGGACATTTGATAGTTAGCTTGTGGCTATCGTCATCGAACGTTAGCTCTCTCCCGTCTAAGAATAGAGAAGGCAGATTTAACCTTAAAGTTATGCTAATACGCGAGGCGACCTTCTGGCTACCTTGCTTTTAGTGGACACCTTTGTTCCATTCCAAGACTTAATCACAGTCTTTTCACTGCAAATATTCTCCTTCCATTATACCATAGTCCTAATTTTAAGCATATGTCACAATGAATTATTCAACTTTTTCTTGACAATCTTTTCTTTTTGAATATTCAGTAACACTAATATCGGTTTTAAAATCTATGACTAATATTGAGATATTTCAGGATAAAACATATGCAAGGATGTAAATATTAGATCTAATTATTCAATTGATATATTCATGGTGCAAGAATATACATTATATAGAGCTTACCTATTTTTGAATGCTTGATATAGCAATTCATGATTATAAAATTCAAGATTTTCACGACGTTTAACTTAAATGCAAGAAAGAAATTGAAAATAAGGAAAGACTGCTAGTGCCAGAAGAAAGCCAAGTCACATTCGTATAATATTTAGAATATTTATGGCAACTAGCATTTTAGCCTACAGTGACGATTTGTGGATTTTTATAAAGTGATTTGTTTGTCACCTTTCCTAATTAAATTTAAACGGTAAATGGACTGAACTTATACAGTGCTTTATCTACAGTTCACCAAATGGCGCTTCGCAAAACAAGAATGGAAAAAAAAAAAAGAGACAAATGTCAGCGTGTAATAGTTACGTGGGTTGGTTGCACTGTCGCGTCCGGAGGCGGACGCCGGTCCCGCAGGAGCGCGAGCAGGAGCCATGTTTACCCCACGGGCCCCAGGCGCCGTCTTGCTTCACCTGGCTGGGATTCTTCCACATGCAGTGACCCTTGTAGCACCACTAGAGGGCGCACGACATGGCAGGTGAACACAAAACGCTTCAGCATTGGGAGACGCTGCTGTTTTGGTTAGCAAAAGCCCAGATGGAAATGTTTTCAAAAAAGAAGACATCTATTTGCAGGAATTGTTTGTTATAATTTTGAAATAATGTTTCAAAATGTTTGAAATAATACAAGTTGGTCAGTAAATCTCAACTGGGACCGGCATTTAATGGCTTGATATGAGATAGACCTACTTTGCCAGGAGCACATTCAGTGCCATCGAGGGGCGGGCCTTTCTTGGTCTTGCAGAAGTAAGGGTTGTCGGGGTGACTGCACCACAGCTGCTTGCACGGGTCGAACGTGCGGAACTGAAAGACATGCAATCAAAGTTTTTATTTTGTGTTCATTTGAGAGGCCTTAAAATGAAGCGAGCTTCGGATAAATGGAGGAGAGCGGTCGTATCGCGGCGGCCCGGGTGTCACTGAGCGTTTCGTCGAAGCAGGAGTGGATTTAAAGAGGCTCATCAGTAACCTCGGCGGAAGAGGATTAGAGGACATCATGAGGTGAGCAGGGCGGGCGGGGAGAAAAAAAAACAAAAAAAAAAAACTGTGTGCTTACTTTGTATTTCATCTCAGGGAACAGCGAAATGGCGTCACATGACCTGTCAAGCGTGTAATGGAAGGGAGGGGACTGCTTCTAGTAGATATTACGTCGCAGAGGATCGTGCTTCGGAGAGATAAATATTGTTTATATGACTGCAATTATCATCCGACAATGTAGCTGCAGGCGATGATTGCTGACCACAATGGGAAATAAAACAGATGTTTATAAAGTGGACCCCGCCATAATGGACGAATATAAATACAATCACGTCATAGTACAGCTTGGACTGGTTGCTAAGCAAAAAATACCCTCCAAAAAATACAACAAAAATATATTTTATGCACGACAACGACTAATCATTTTTGCTTTCGTGATGCCTCCTCGTACATCTTAAACAATCCTTCAATAAAATACCAGCAACAAAATTGTGCTTTTGATGGCAAAACAATACATTTACAGCAAATCACTATTTGCATGCTACTCAGAAGTAGTTGTAATTATTTAATTAATTGCTTGTGTGCAAGTAAGTACATTACAAAGTGCTCCGGTATCAATTGAGGGGTGCGAGTCCACGGCACCGGATCGCTCTGCCTGGTGGGCCTCGGTGGCCTCTGCGGTGTCTGGCTAGGAAAGGACTCGTGCGGAGGAGGAGTGGCAAAGGAAAAGAGCAAACGTCGCCTCACGGCCCCGTTTACCTCCAGTCATGCACTGCCCTCATTGCAGCAGACTTCTCGGGGCCAGGATTAAATATAAATTTGATTCAAATGCCAATTTTTCTTATTTAACGTAGGTTCTTTGTATATTGTTAGGATAAATAATTTCAATGCAATATTCTCAAATACATGGCTCTTTAATTTTAAATGCCATTTTATTCCATTTCATTCGGATATGCTATTTGCTATCGAGCAGCCGGGCCATCCTTTCCCCGAGTGAACTCTTCCATTCCAATCATCACATTTTGTTCACGCACACTGAAGAACAAAATAAACAAGACCCCTAACAACACGCTCTCTTCAATAGGACTTGAAATGAACAACTAATTGCCAGGCGAGATTCACGCGATCAGAGCGAAGTGCACAAACAAACACAGTCAAAGCTCACCGGGGGCATTTTGGCTAACTCACCGAGGTGCAGATCTTGTAGCCTACGCCAAAGTCGAAGCGGCACTGCTCGTCCATGGAATAGTTGATCCCGGGGAGCTCGGGGAGCTGCGGCCAGTCGTGCTTGAAGGGGTCGTCCAGCAGGCAGTCGTACGTGCTGGTGAGGAGACAAAAGGTTCACTCGCGTAGGTCTCATGAATGCAAAGTTTACACACCCTACTCCAATTTCAGGTTTGAATCATTTCAAATAAAGTAACAACTGAGATACAGATACGTAATGCAGACTAGTCTCATGACAGACAGACTATTGCCAAGTAACGTCCAAAAAATTTATTATTCATATACAATCTATAGGCAGACCTGGCCTATTGAGTGATAAGCAATTAGTCAGTTGGCTGGCCGCTAACTAGCTAAACGGTTAGCCACTAGTCTATGAGTGTCAAAGCGGTTGAGAATTTGCATGTTTCACTATTTGTGTTCAGATATCCATTGCTTAAACGGATATAAAACCATGACTACTGATGTTAACCATTAGCATGTCATTAGCCTTTTCCGCTACACGTTAGCATGAAGCTAGTGAGGGCTGTTCTTATGACACAACAGTTTAGTTGTTTTAAAGCGACGTGTAATTCTCTTTGTTTGAACATCTTAAGACATTTCATTAAAAGTTTGGAAGAAAGAAAAATTGTAGTTCTGTCTATTCAATGTGACCTTTGCGGTCCTTGGATTAACGTCTCGAACCGACGCCTGCGTTTGTGTGTCTGCGGTATGACTCGGGCAGATTGCGGCGGCATTAAAAGCCCATCTGGCTGGCTCATTCCTTTGTGTCACAGTTGACTTGAAAATTCTAACCTGGCACGTGTGAAATTGGATGGAAAGACGCAAGACATGTGCTCTTGCCAACAGAGCACGAAAGCGTCGTTCCTGCACTTGTAAGCCTTCTCATTGAGTCGATACACGTGCACGGCGACTGATTGTTTTACGGCCGGATGGAGATCTGCTGAACGCGGGATGTACGTTTCCATCAATCACTGCCATGCTTGAGCTGCTGTTTTTTTTTTTTTTCCCCAATGCCTGCTGCATGCCTCTATTAATCTGTCCGTTCACAGCTAAGTGGCCCTCTCATCCTTGCAAAAAATGGAAACGCTCATCTGTTCGTTCACATAAATTTTTTTTTTTAAAAAGCCAATCACTTGCCTGGCCATTCATAAAGGCGACAAACAAAAACACGCCTGTTCATTTACAAACGTGAATATAACCTTTTTCCTTCATGGCAAAAAAAAAACAAAAAAAAACAAATTGATGAGTTGTCGCCTTTCTAATTTGTATTTACAAAACATGAAAGTTTTTGCCCTGCCATTCGCAATTCACATACGCTCCACTGATGCAAACCAAATCGAAGCTAAAGTCTCCAAAAGTGAACTTCCTGTTGTTTGAAGTGCAGTGAGACATCTTCAGAAGAAAAAAAAAAACCAAAAAAGTCTGTCAGTGAAAGCGGGTTCAGGCAAACTGATTTAACTTTGATTGGATTTGACGGAGGCTCCGGGATGAGGAGCGTCATCACGACAGCACCCTTTTGCAGAAATCCATGAAATATAATTGACAGTTTGCAAAAAAAAAAATCAAAAACATCTGACTCAGAATGGGGGACAAAAAAAAAAAGTCTCAAATGGAGACAGAATAATTGCCGGAGCGATTGTCAGGAAGGAAAAACAACAAGGCTCGACATACTGGATGTATCGCTTGAGTTCTTGCCCGCTGCACATTGACCAATGGTAGCGATGGAAAGCCGCCTGGACCAGAGGAGCCATCACGCTGCCCATCGTCGTCTCGTCCCCGCAACGGTTACCTTGGCCGTCGTGCTCCATGCCCAACCTGCGCACACACACACATACACACACACACACGTATGCCATTTGGTTGGTACACCGCATTTCCTTCCAACTCTGTATTCTCATTACAGTCCTCTGTCGCACACCTCACAATTTTCCAAAACATCTCTGACAGACTTGAGGTTGTTCAATTTTCTTATTATTGACGTTTGGGGGGAAAACAACATTCCCCCATCTTTGAACACAAACACATTTCATAATAACTTTCGGCCAAGTGTTGTGTGCAATCTGCTTCGGGGACAGCAGAGAAAAAGATAATGAAGACTCATAGGATTGATCTGTTCCAGAAGCATTCTCAGAAATGGCAACAAATGAAACCAATGAAAGTTACGCCTCGTTCTGCATCGTCGGTCAGCACAGCCGAAAGCGCACCGGAGTTCATTCACGGAGCGTTGAGAGGTTTTGGGAAATGCAAAGTGCGGTCGAGCTCGAAGCGCTCCCCCGACAGCCCGATAAATAACCCCGGAATGATTTTTTTTTTTTTTTTGGGCCAACAGATAAATGACTCTCTGTGGACAATACGGACAATTCTTAACGAACAACTTTCACGGATGTTTTCTTCAGTGTTGAAAGCGGAGCAATTATTATTTCATGGCACCTCGGCGTAAATGATCTTCCTTGAACCCTATTTGTCATATTTAACCAGGAACAACTCGACAAAAGTATGAAATATTAACACGGCAAGAAGCAGTTAATAAGCCCTCGCAATCTTCTTTTAACGATTAACCTAAAAAAAAAAAAAAAATTGCCCATCTAAATTAAGTGAAAGGCAGAAAAGAAACCCATTTGTTTTGTATCCATGCTTCCCACTGGAGATTATTTGGGAAAATTGTGTGTCTGGAATTTGGCTAAAGAGATGACAAAATGGCTGACTCCCTGCTTAATTTCAAGAATAGCGTTGTGAGAATTTCCCATGCGTTACAATGAACATATCGGCCTAATTTTGTGTTAAAAAAAAAGAAAAAATACGCCTTGCTGATCAATTGTTAGCGTATGCCGCTCGGAAACCAAAATGGCCGACACCTTGTCCATTTCGGTGCGTGGGTAATTGAAACTTCCTGTTATGATAAACTCGTCCTTTGGAAATTGCCATCTTTTGGAAAGAATAAAAGCTCTTGGAAATTAAAGTATGCAGATGCTATTAGTCAAGTGCACTTTTATGGGCTTCTCCAGAAGTGCAAACAGCAATTGAGGGTGATGACCAGGCCCCTCCGCTTGCTATCATAAAACAAGTAATAATGGCTTAGCTTCACGAGTGTTGTTTGCAGTTAGGAGTGGCAATTGTGCCCTCGGGTCCAAGAAGGGTGGCGTGAAAAGGGCTCACAAGTGGCCCTGGCTCTTGCTCCACATATACAAAGACCCCAAAAAGAAAAAAACAACAATGGCTCTCATTCGCTAATATATTAAATGAGAAGAAATGTTCTTACTCTGCATACACCTTGAGGCTACTTCCAAAAGTTCTGGTCCACAATTGTATGGGTTGTGCTCTCGTAGATTAAGATATACCGAACAGATTGGAGCAAGCTAACGGTTGCGGCTAAGTAGCGGCCATGTTTTAGCTTAGCATCAACATGCTAATTTTGGTACAGTATAGTTTTATTTTCTTGTCAAGGCCTTTCCTAATGGCATTTAATCGTAATGGAGGCGTGGTAACATAACTAATTTTGTTTTATAGTGTTTTATAATCATTTTGTACTGTACAGAGAATTTTTAGGTCATGAAAAAAAAAGTATGTCAATTTAACGCACAATCAACTATAATCGACGACCAATAGTCGGTTAAATCAAGGCTTCACTGTATATAATTATACAAGCTTACATATTTTATCTGGTGTAATCCAACTACTCAGCCCCCATATCCAAGAATTTTCATGTAAGGTAAATATAAATATCCGACCCAATCTTTTCTTCGTATTGTGTATGCCCAGTGAGAGTCGTGCCGGAACTTCTTTCTATTCTTTTTACAAGCGGCACATAACGCCACTCTGGGCCGCATGAGTGCCCACTGTGAAATTTCGACATCCCCGTCGAGGGCCAAAAAAAAAAGAGAAAACAAATTTGTCCATTAAACAAACACATGGTGGGCTGTACCGCCGCAGATAGCATTTGGGTTTGCAAAATTCATCCGATCATCGCTGTAGCCAGCTCGTTGCCTCTCGCTCCAAAATGTGTTAGCGGATAAATCCACAAATCTATTGGCTGTTTTTATTTTGCCTCCAGCTGGTGAGGTTTGGCTCCAGGCTGTGAGAGTTGTAAGAACCCAGCAGATTCCACAAAGTTGGCTCATTAAATCTCAATGCTTGGCTGCACTTGGCGGTTCGTCTTCTCAGCAGCGATGTGACGAAATCACATATTGCAACTATCAAGTAAGACTCAAGTCTCAAGGCTTAAGCTTAAAGTCCCAATACTGTGGCAAAAATCAAGCTAGTCAATTGCTTCCTAAATTTCAAACAAGTGAATTCATGTCATAAAATTTTGGCTGGCCTGGCTGCCCTATTTTTATTTATTTTTTTAAACGGTTCCCAAACCACTCTTTGTAATGCCTAATACTTAATTTGTCTTCTCAATCAAAGACGCAAGACTTACACGTGACCCGTCTCGTGAGCCACTACGAAGGCGGAGGAGAAGCCGTCTTCATGGTTGAGGGTGCAGCTCCGGACTGGGTGGCACATTCCGGTTACGGGAGCGTAACCTAAAAAAACAAGTTGGGAAGGATTAGAGGGGCAGAAGTTAAAAACACTGGCAGAGCGGGTGCCGCGAGGGCACTGCCCTTCCCCTATATGCTTGGACCCCCAAGGTGCTATATCCACAGGGTTAGGATTTTTTTTTGTTTTTGTGAGTTTAATCATTACACGGTTGGACAGAGCGGATCAAAAAAAAAAGATGAATCTGTCAGTCGTGCCCGATAACAGGAGGTGACAAAAAGGGGTTCCACTTCCAGTGCGAAAAAGACGATTTCCCAAGTGCCTTCACAGCTATAAAAAGTGGTGAAAACAGCCATTATCACCTGTGGGAAGTTTGAGAATGAAAGAAAGTGCTGGGCTTGAAATGGGAGGGGCAGGGCGGGGGGGGGAGCTCCACGAACTGACTGGGGTCTTTCAATGAGAACGGTTTTGATGCTTAGCGGTGGTCTTTTTCAAACATACAGTATGAAGTCTCTCATCAGCGGCCTTTGTGGAAGGGTGAGGGATAAAAAAATGACTGGGGAGAAATGATTGTGTCTAGAAGGTTTCTTTTATGTGCTCCGTGGCGATAATCTTGAACTGTAAATGATCTTTTGATATTTCCAATCCGACAGTAGCACTTGCGCTATATGTGCAATGCGTTACATTTGCATATTGGTTTTTATTGGCGGCAAAGAAAGAAAATACTCGAAAGGTTAAATTTAAAAGCATCTTAGTCAGCGTATTCTAAAGCTTGCACATTTTCTAGCTCAAATGGTAAAAATCTGCTCACCGTAAGTAACGTACAAAGAGTAGAGACGCAATTGCTAGCTAACGTGGCTAACTCGCGCAGCTCCTGTTTTGGTTTGTAAATTATTCAAATATTGACCTTGTGCTGTCTGCTTTCTTCAGACAGGTTTGTAATAATCCTTTTTTATGCATTTTTGAGAGGTGCTAGTGACATTTCTTTCATGTGAGCTAGCCCGAGGCTTTTGTACTCTTGAATTTTGATCAAGCAAATAATGCAGAGGCGTATGCGTGCGTCCCGGACGGTGATTCACTCTTATTCATGCGAGCTGGCGTAAAGAAGCTTCCCCATCCGCAGTCAGCTTTGGATCACATGTGAAGTGTCAGCAGCTCTCCCCTCCAAAGAGCCGTTTAAACGCTTTTCAAAAGCCGTTACAGCCCAAGTGCTCGTAACAGCAGGTGACTGACACGCGGGAAAATGTCGCAACCGATGAATGACGTATGTAAACAAACGCGTATCGTATCCGTTTGATTTATCAAGTGACAAGACAATGTCGTAATTAGCGTGACAGGGCTAAAACTGACATCAAAACAAATGAGAAATGCTTTGTGCCTGTTTTCGAAGGCTATTTGATGGATTCAATTGGCTATTTTGGCGGAAGACAGGACAAGCGTCTCCGACCGTTTCCATCATCCCGTTATTGTGGCCCGGGTTGTCGGACTTCTCGCTCGCTCGATTGCTTTGTTTGTTGCAATGATCCCATTCCAAAACATGTCACACTCAAAGACAAACGACGAATAATATGTGGCTCGCAGCGCGGCTCCTCATTTATCAATTGCTAACCCGAATCGGGAGATGTTCCGCCCTCCCAGATTCTCCGCCGAACGACGTGAGAATAATTTGGCTTTAGACGAGGCGATTCTACGTGAAGACATGAAGCTGATAATGTCTTGGCTACAAATGAAAGCGCAGGCCGCTCGCCCGCTGGGAGGATTATGGTCACACCGAATAGATTTTTAACCCCCTACGGCAAAAAAAGAGACTGGGGAGAATGGGCGAGGAATTAAATTCCCATTGTGGTCGTTGGAAAGTCAGTGCAAAGGGCTTCACGGGGTGAAAATACTGTATTGCGGAAGCAATTAATTTCTTTTCCCTCACACATGCCGCTGGAAGATGGAATGGCAGAGAGAGACGAACGACTTGAGAAGCTGCCGGCAGGTTCATTTTGTTAGAAAAATAACGGGGGGAAAAAAACGTAATCTTTTTCACAGCGAGTCCTTCAAATGAGGAATTCACCTGCTTTAAATCAAAATAGACATACTTTTCAGGTAAAGGTTTTGAGACTTCAAACTTGGGTCCTCACCTTGCATTCCCGTAGGACCGAAGCCTTGTCGAGTGAGGAAGATGGCGTGGTCGTGGTGCTCGGCGTGGTCAACGTCACCCTTCTGCTGGCCAAAAGCCCAGCGGCATACATTTTCCAAGCTGCGTGACGGGTTGCCTCTTTCGATGAGGCTGATGGACTGACGCAAAAGGCAGAGAAACATATTTCATGAAGATTGCATCGTGAAGGAACTCCAACACTGCCATCAACTGTTGGGACGGCAGAAGAGGAGGTGGACAGCGTTTGAGTTCTGTTGCTAACCAAAACAGCAGCAAAGCATGGAAACAGATCAACTCTCATCGTGTCAAAGAAATCTAAATGTTCGTCAATGGGTTAAGAAAATCTCACCTTGGCATAGCCCAGCATGATCATCCTCACGAGGACCACGTTGATGTGGACCCCCAGGGACTCGTCATGGTAAATCTCGTTTACCTAAGAAGTGTGGGGGGGCACATGGTTATTAAATTGGTTTAAGACAAATCCCCCTTTTCACCCCGCCTAACCGGAGAAGTACACCATGGACAGAACTCATTGAAGCGAAACGTGGACGTAATTAGATCTTTACTTGTGTGGCAACACAAAACTGGTGTTGGACATCACGATTCGGTCTTCGCCTCAGCTAATCTGGGAAACAACAGTACAATCAGTACAATCGAAAGAGATGCAAAAACCAGCGCCAACTCTTACGCTGCGGCAACACGTTAATCAGGCCACGGGATCAAATTTCCCCTTCAGGGATTGGCCTCGGCCCTCTCTATCTGCTCCATGATAGATACAAGTGATAGATTTACTGTGGGAGGAGCTTCACGTCATATTTCTACCAATCCTGCTTTTGCATCAGAGCAGTCTTGAGAAAAGGACAATAGAGGGCAGATGGAGCGTCCAATCCAAATGAAATACATTAATGATAAGGGAGCCAGAGACATGTAGGGCCATTATTAAACTGGTGGCTGGGGTGACGCTGTGATTGGAGGTGAGCTGTACCGTACATTCCCATGACAACTGACAGATGGAGAAGATGTGCTCCCAATGACACCAGCATGCATGTCTTGAATGTCTTTTGTTCGGAGGAGGAAGGCTACGGCAAAATATCCGGTGAACCTTTCCAGGTGTTAAATGGGCTACTTAAGGGGTTGGCACGACGTGAGCCTTTTTTTTTTTTCCCCATGCAGGCATTTTCAAGAGTCCGCTATAATCATAGTATTCATTTGGCTCTTGCCCTCCAGTTGGTTGGTAAAAATATATTGTATTCGCTCTGGCCCGACTCATCAATTTTTTTATTTTTTTTTATTTCAAGGCTGATGCTGATGCGGATACTTGGCACATTACAATTTTGACAACCGATTCATCAGTAGAGTGATTAAAAAAAATTAAAGACTGAATAAATGAGCTGATATTTGGCATTTTACAATTCCAAGAACTGATTAATCAGCAGGTTCATTAAAAAATAATTACGGATGATATTTGGTAGATTACAATTCCGATAACGGGTTAATCAGCAGATTCATTAAAAATATATCATGAATAAAATAATGCCTAGACAGCTAAAAAAGGGCAATTCATTGCCACTCCCAGTTGAAATTAAAATGTCAAAATAAACACAAATTACATATAAATTTTAAAAAACAAAGTTTTGCTTGATTATCGTGATTGGCGGGGGATATTTCAACACAAATTGTGCAATAATATAGAGTGCTACTGGCATTTCCACTTTCATCATGTTGGAAGTGCTTTTATAATCAGGCCCTAAAAGAAAATAAATATTGAATTAGGTAAAATTTGCTCTTTGTGATTTAGTACTGCAGCAACCTCAGCTTGTCCTTTATTGAAAATATTCAAGAGGCTTACAGGAATCCTGCAGCTGTACCCTGCGAGTTATTTTTGGGAGTCGTGGCATTTGTCTATTTTTTTTCTCCATTTATTGAACGTGTAAATAACAGTCCCATTGAAATAGATCCGGCAGACACGAAGAAATATTAAGGCCACACTAAAAAAAAAAAAAAAAAAAAAAAGCCTCCACTACACTCCTGGATTATCAGATCCTTGCTCATCTTCTCAGATCATCCCTTCTTGGCAGAGGATAAAGAATATGCCTGTGAGTGTTGCTCTATGGTGTGTGTAGCTCAAAAATCTAAAAGGCACCGTTGTATCGTGGTGTCATCAAGACTATTTCAAAACTGATCGTTAACTATGGTTGACTAAAAACAATGCCGCAAATAGACCTCGGATTATATGTGTATATCGTTCAGGCGGTGATCTTCCCGCCCCCGCCATATAATTTACATGTCGTTTAGTGTCTGATTCTGAATCACGTAATCCGCATACCTTGCTGTGCCGTCGGCCGGCCCACTGACTGCAAGCTAAATGTCAATCGAATCAGAAGATGCAAAGAAATGTCCATCTTCTAGACTGGAAATATGGAAAGTGCTCATTAGCCAGCGGGGCCATTCTGAGTGAGAAGACAGGCTGGCATAGCGAGGCGTTCATTTGCCTTGAGCCTGCTGAGATTCAACCGCCCATCTTTCCAAACTCGCTCGTCGCACACGTTGAGAAATACGTTTAAGCTATTGCAGAGTTCTTTTCCGCAAAGATTTTAAAAACACAGCTGATCTCAAAAGCCCTCATAAGACAAAAAAAATATATATAGTATATATATTGATCCGGTTTGCTTGGTCTGAGATTGAAGCATTGGAATGAAATTAATTTCTTAGCAAAGGTCGACAATCGTTCACTAAATTAATACCGATTAATCGTTTAGAGACAGAAGTTGCAAATCCATTTACAGGCTTGGTCGAGGTCTGACCGCAATACAAAATAAATAAATGGAGCTAAATTAAAAAAGAAAACAATCTTCTATTTCCATCTGCGTTCCACTGTAGGACAGAAGGATGCTCAGAAAAGGTCCACGACGAATTCAATTTCCATCCTCCAGCGCGATAACACCAATTTATTTATATACATCCTTTTCTTGATTGTCCAATCATGTCGCCGGCACAATGGGACAGTAATGGAATAAAAACACAAGCAGCGCCGCAGCGGCTTTCAAACACCGAGCTGCAATTTGCGAGCGGAACTGAGCAAACTTTAGCCATATGATGTTACTGCGATGCAATCCCGAGAAATGCAGGTTGAGAGCCAGTCATCTATTTTCAATGCTGCCCTTAGGGGGGAAGGGGGAGGAAGGGGGGGGGGGGGTCTCCCAAGGGTGAGCAACCAATCCCGGGCTGCCACTCACACATGCACTCCTGCGGGTAAACTCCAGTTATTGACTGCCTGGCATGCATGTTTGAATACAAAAGGTGAAAAGTAAGTAGGAGGAATAGTAAATGCATTTCCAAACTTATTTTTTTGTGTGCAAATATTTCTAAAAAAAAAAAAGATTCAACTGATCTGTTCATATATTATATTGCAATTCCACTTTCGACCACTTGATGGTGACACTTAAAGGAACAAAGGAGGAATTTCAGGTATTTCACGGTATTATGTTAAAAAGTAGCGTCAAATTGAATTGTTTAATTGCCTTAAATACGCCAAATAAATATCAAAGTTGTCCGCTCAACAAAAACTATTCCACTGCAGCACAAAGCAAAGAAGCAATTGTGTGTAGACCTCAAGTTCTTCCCACACACACACTCACTCACTCATCCAATCATAAATCGAAACGCAGCCGTGATAAGATTTGTGACCGAGAGTAAGAGTCGGCACTAAATGCTTTTTTTTTGGTCTCCCTCCTCCTTTCTTTTTCAGCACGGCGTCTGTATAGCGTAATCATACCCGAGCGAGAATAAGGCACTTCAAAGCTTGCACCGCCTCCCTTCTTCTTCTCTTAAAGTGGTCACACTCCGGCTCTGCGCTGATTGGAGCTTGTGACGAGCCAGCAAAACACTCGTATCGCAAATATGTTAGGTTTGGTATTATTGAGCTCCACAGATGGATCAATGTATTTCTTTTCTTGGAAAGGTTAAGCTGCATGACAGCTTCATAGCAAGCTAGTGCTAAGTTCTTAATGGAAATAAATTATACTGCAAGAAACAATTATGTGTAAATACCATCTGTGTATATCCTTTAAATAATACAAACTATGAGTCTACGACGGACGCTAAATTGTTGTTGGACTAAATCAGGGGTGTCAAACTTTTTTTTTCGCGGGCCGCATTGTAGTCAGAGGGTCATTATGACCCCAATAAATGTATGAGCAGCTCATTATATACAGTAAAAGCTACAAACTTTTCAGATGAGTAAAAACTGGTCAAATATTCAAAAAATATATATTATTAAAAATGAAGACAATTTGCACGCGTGTTGTGTTTTTGATAGACACGTCCACCCAATTTTATATCAGGGCCCACACTCTTGAACTTTCGAATGACTCTTTGAACAAGTTCTGGTGACTCTTTACCCGGCTACCCGATTTGTGTGACTCATTGATTGTAATTGTGTCTTGAAGGAGCCTGTAATTACAACTCATACGTCAAAGCTTGATAGGAGGCAGACGAGCAAGGCCATTGTTTTGTTCCCGTAATGAGCTATTCTCATGAAGAAGCCGGAATGCTTTTGGTCTAGAATTTGGACGCTTGTTCCTCAGCAACCAGTCTGCTGACGATGATGGAAGCCTTAACAAACCAGCAAAGCCACCCACGCCCTTCCTTGAGGGTCCTGAGCTAATGACCGCACGCACACACACACACGTATATATATGTATACATATACACGATTAAATTAATTGATTAATTAAATATATATGAATATATTTTATTATTACAATATATTATATAAATGATTAATTAAATATATATATTAATATATATTATATTATATATATATGATTAATTGAATAGAAATTAATTTAAATAAAAATTTGAATAATTTAGTCGTATAAATGAGTTTACATTAAACTCAGGATGTAACTTAATCATAATTTTTTCAAAGGTTGCAATATGCCAAAATGTACATTTTACAGTACAGTAGGATGAGCCTCGGCAGGCCGTGCGCTTGCACGCTAACGGCAGCTAATCTCCGCAAGGAGACAGGACGGAGGCAGCTCGGCGTGGCCACTTCCTGCTGAGCGCTGCGAAGAAAACCCGTGTCTTCGCAGCATGCCTTCTCACACAAAACACCCTCCCCTGCTGAGCGTGTGTGTGTGTGTGTGTGTGTTTCCTTATATCAAGTGTGGCTTCAGCGTACATACGCTGAGGCGCCCAATCCGCGCCACGCATCGTCATCATTTCGATATCAGCCACGATTCACTTCATTTTCCGCTTATTGAAAGAATGGCCACACTTACAATATTCATGAGCGTGAGGAGGTAGTTCTGCACATGTTCCTTCCCGTGGAATCGAACCACCGAGTCGTCTACTCCCAGCAGGACTTCGATGTTGTAGTCGTTCTCGCCGGCGTCCCGCCGTCGGCGCTGCTGGACCGTCTCGTTGATCTGCCGCGCAACTGTATCCAGAGTCCCGGGAACGTCTGGCAACTCCGCTTCTGAAAATAAAGAAACAATAATGATATCCTTTCGTAGATTCACAGTCATCCGTACGTCCAGGATCTGCTTATCTGCTGGGACGCGACTTGGGCGACTTACTCCATGTGTCCTCCACGATCCAATTATTTCAACTGGTGGCTGGGGTCGGGGCACGACAATATTGCGCCCCACCTCGGTCCGATCCGATCCCTTGCCAAACAACTTTACTCATCAACTATGAATCCTGCTCATCTAAAAATAGATTGAGATATTTCTATTCAGTCCAACTTTGCTGAGTTTGCTTCTCAGGTTTTTGTCCTCTGGTTGAACCGGCTTTTCGCTATGTTATTTTTGGAAGCAATCCCTTCTAAGTGGCCATCATATTCCGCCTTCTGATTTTCTGATCGGGCTCGGGTGTAGCTTCGGAATCTTTATTAGCTGCTTTTGCAATCGGGCCTTGGCTCTTTTGGGGCCTTATTATTTCGCATCACGTCGTGCTTGCCTTGGGCCTTTTTCTGAATAAATATGTGTTTAGTCAAATTAATTATCGCCGAACGGCCCTCAGCTCCTTCACGAAGCATCGTTAGCAATATAACAAACTCACCATCCGTTTCCTGACAATAGCAGCGAAAAAGTAGCTTTCATTTTAAACATCTTAAACAGGAAATTAAATTCATGGTTATGATTTACTCAGTCAAATATGACCACCAGCATTTGACCACTCTGCAGTTTTTATAGGGAACAGCCCAGTGTAATTATTCTAACTTTTATTAAAATCATTATGTTTTTTTTTATTAAAATCCAAACGCAAAAATATTTTTTTGGGCCCTACTGCCAGTATGGTGGATTCTGGAAAAAAGTCTTTCCATACTCTCCAGATTCAACCTTCACGTCGCTATCCTGGCCAGCTCGGTACAATATGTTCTTTTATTCTTATGATTCTGAGAATAAATGTTCTATATTTATAGTCACGGTTGTAAATACACACAATGCAAAATTTTCTCAGACGTGAGCAAAAGATCTTCAGTATCGTTATCGGCGCCGAACACTAATGATCCCTTGCGGTTACGTAAGAGGGAAAAATCAGATTTGGCTTCCGAGTGTGCATCTCTGGCTGCGTCTGATATGAAAATGAAGTGAAGCATTGGAGCTGACAGTATTGGGTCTGGCTGGTAGTGCACTGTGAAAGCGATCACACTCATCTACGTGATGGAAGTGGCCGCGCGCACGCCACTTTGTATTTCAAGCCCTCCATTCATACGAGTCATTCTAATTAGGATATGACACACTCATTTCATGTCTAAATAATGATACACTTCCTGTTTCTAATCCTATACGTTCCACTCTACTTATGTCATACAAATCACATCAATTAAGATACTAATCACTCCAATTAAAATGGGATACAATGCAAATTCATTCCTACTGAAGAAGAGATCAGACTAAAAAACAGAAATCACAGATTCTGGAGCACTATCGTTAAGAAAGTACGGTAATCTTTAAGGGACAAACGAGAGATGTGTAAGCAGAGGCCATTTTCTTTTCGTCTTTTTCCAGAGATGCACCGCTCTACAGACACTGCTGTTAGTTGAGCGGTCGAGGTTAGCTAAAATAAACAGGGCAGAAATGTCCGCCACGTCTTCCGCGGGCCGGGCTCCTACAGGCCGGGGATTGTGGGCCGAATTCCTGCCCTCCACCACTCGCGCCGTGACACTGGCATTCTTGTGCACCCCCGCCCCTCCCTCCTTCCCTCCACCGCCACCCTCATGAGTAAACAGGCTACTTCAAAGGCACAGGACTTCCCCTCAGTAGCGCCGCTTTAAGACCACTAGTGTGCTCCGGGTCCACGGACCAGTCCCTGGAGACCCCCGCTGTGCGGCAGACCAGGAGGGTAAGGGGTGGTTGGATCTGAGGGCCCGGGAGGGGGGGGTTACACGTGGCACCACCGGACGAGGGGGCGACAAGGCTAGCCTACGCCGCCGCAGGCTAAAAATAGCGGCAAAGTCGGCGACAGTGGAAATCTACTGTCTGTCGGTGGCGTCATACGCTCATTTAATTATGCACCGGAGACGGATGGAAAAAAAGCAGGTTGATTATCATTAGCAGGGACGGGAAGTACAAATACTGCCGTGTATATTTTTGTCCATACGGCAAATCAGCGAACCGTCGATATTTTCGTTGTACTTTTGAAGTTCGGGCCCTTGTAAGCACAAAGTTGTGAATCGCCAACTTGCCAGGAGTCAGGAAAGAAGCACGATTCAGCCGTACTGCCGAGTTCACTGATCCTGCAAGTACACAATAGGAAAAATCAAGCCGTACTCGGAGTGGCACGCACGATTACCATCAGCCCTTGTTGTTTCTTGGAAATGACACAAAAGCTTGATTAAACGCTCACAATAACGGTGATCTCGCCTCCTCCAGGAACATGAAACCGAGGATAATTGCACAACATAAGCTTTTCTCTTGCGTCTGAAAACGAACATCGCAGGGGCAGCGATAACAACAATAACAACGAGGGTCTAATTACGCGCCGTATCACCGCAAAAACTTGCTTGACTGGGCATTTCATATGGCAACGACTCCTTACTGGCTTTGTGATGCCAATTTAATATGGGCTGGCCCAAAACTCACTAAACAAGCCCCAATATTGAAGCCAACGCTCAAACTCCCGCAGGGTCACACGCTCCTGGATCGCTAATGAGTTCGGCTGATTCGCCAGAAATCAAGAATAAATAAACCCAAGAGACTTTCAAGAGAAATAAAATGTTACTATTAACCTAATTACGCCTGTAAAACGGATGCACAGGGAATAAAACATGCTAAACGTTGACACAGCAGTCTACTTGGCTAATGCTAATGGGAATCCAAAGCTGTTAGTTGTTTAATGACCTCATTTTTATATTCGTACATTGCAGTGGTAACAGGCTGAAGCTATTGCTTAAGAATCTGACAGGCAATAAAAAAACTTGATAACAAATTTAACGCGCTAATGAAGCACTTAAGCTAGTTTCTTATCAGTATGTGGCTAATACAACATGTTAGCATCAATTACACCACCAAATTTGATTCTGCCAGGTGATACAATTCAGTTCAAGATTTGATACGTTTTCGGGAAATTGCTTTTAAAAAGTACCGTACGAACGCTAACCCGAAAACGTAGCTACCCCTTTCGATCGTCCGGTGGTTAGTATATCCGATTTCTCGTTGTCAGTTTTAGCTAGCTCCGCAGCTTGCTGTTTTCTGGAGGTTATAGGCGTCGCTCTTTTGATTCATTGACATAAAAGTTGCCGCAAGTGTTTTGGGCCCGCTGGAAGCAGCGACGCCGGACAACGCCGGGCCTTGTTGCCGTGGCTTGACTACGCAACACGCAGCCAAACTTAGGCCTCATTCATGGCCGGGGTGCGAACTGCATTTTTTTGGGAGGGGGGTGAAGAAAACGCTGGCTGTATTTCCTTTTCGGGGAGTTCAATCCACTTTAGTGACCCGCATCCGTTTCTCTCAAACAAACAGCCCAATGTCGTGGGCATAAAAAAGGCCGAGCAGAAAACTGTTTTCCACTCTGGGGCCTTCTGCAACACAACGGATCAAATTCACAAATGTCACGACCTTAAAATAAAAAAAAACCTCAGAGGATACTTGTAAACGGAGCATATTTCCTCCAGCGAGGATGACTCTGTTCCTGCTTGTCTCATCTGATGGAAAAGCTGCAAATCACGCACCATCGGCTGATGGAAAATTTCACATATTAGCGATGAAAAGTCACAAACAACACCGCAGGGCTTTGTTTTTCCCCGATCGAGATCGGAACGTGTACCGATGAGAGCGGCTCTATAGTAACCGCAACAGGAATTTCAAATATTTGGCTGACAAAACGGCACCAGAAAGAAGGAGGGGGAAGACAAAGACAGAGCCGCCATGTGAGCTAAGAGAAACGAGTGGAATGATGACGATGATGATGACAGCCAAGGTCTTTTCCATCCCGCTAATTATCTCCAGGTTTCCGACGGAAAGTGCTCAGAGGTACGACTTACCCGATAGACGCGCCATAACGTGGAAAGTATCTTTAGAAGCGAGGTCTGCTTCATGACAAAAACAAAGATAAATTGCGGGCGCACGCTTTTATTTATTTACAGCTACTGCCGACGGAAATGTAGCATAATTAATGTTGTAGCTCGTCTAATTGTACCGCGTTGCGATGTATTGTACAGTATTGTCGCTATCGTGACGTAGCTTCATGTATTGTAGCATATCGTCGCGAATCGTTAGCATATATAAATTTTGGCGTATTGAATCCTTTCATTCCGTATCATTGAATCTCAGATATTGTCATTTACCGTAATTAAAACATTCACATTACATTATGTCATTAGTATCGTATCATATCGCAATCACATTGTATCGTACCGTACGATATTTCATCGATTCGTACTAAATCTTCACGTACTAAAACGTTCTATAATGTGCACCGTATTGTCCCGTACCGTATTGTATTTTATCAGCATGCATTGTACCATAATATATCTATATCGTTACGATCGTATGAGAACATACGATATTAATTTTATCACATTGTTTCATATTTATCGTACCAGATTATATTGTGTCATTTTGCACCATATCATATATGCTGTATCACATTATATCAAACATATATGTATTTTATGATAATCTAATTTATCGGTATCGTATTATCCGTACGATAATCTACTGTACCATCGTACCATATGGTATGTCGCACTATTGTATCATTTTCTACCGCAATGTATTGCACCACATTGCAATGTATGACAGCGCATCTTGAGATTAGAGTACCTGATACGGCATGTCAGCGTGATACAATCAGCGCTGCTTCATCAAACTCACAAAGGAGACAAAAAGCACAGATTTCATATCCTGACTTGAGTATGTATTTGTTGATGCTAATGATGCAGAGGTTCTTATCGCCACTTTTTTATCTGCAGCGACTCCGGCTTGAAAGCTTTGCGGCATTAATTTGTTTCAAGTACATAAACACGCACGGGGAGGATGCAGGTTTTTTTGGGTTTTTTTTTTTCCCCCACTGACATCTGACCCATCTGAAATTGCTTCTGTTTACGATACATTAGAGGAGCCATCCGAGGTGACACCAAGTAACCTTTAATGCATTTAGCTTGATAAAGGTAAATTGCTTGGAGACGCCTCGTACATATACGAATTCATTTCACACAGAAGGCCAAGGCTGTTTTTGCAAGACTGGTTTCTTGAGCAGAGAGAGAATTACCAAAGTAGGATTCAGTCGCTGTTATCAGCAGATGCCAAAGCATTGCGAGCGAGCGTTTCATTAAATAAAGTTAGGCGGCAGACGGTTCAGTAAATTACTTCCCTAAGTGGTTTTCCCGAGACACGGCAATACGTCTTTGCGCTTAAACAACTCAAGATATGGCAGAAGGTATGGATTAAAAAAATAATAATAATAAATAAAAAAGCTAGAAAGCTTCACTATGTCAAAACATTCTGAGACTGCTTTCAAGATTAGGAATTCTGAAATTTGATTTGGTAAAAATAAACACATGAGCCGAAATAGGGCGATAACAAAAAATACATTTTATTTATTATAAGTGAAATTATAATTATAGCAACAATAACCTTTATTTTAGTTTATTTTCAAGAAGTTTTGATTATTTCACCAGTTTTTTTTTTTTTTTTTTACGACAGCTGAGTTTACGCCTCACGTACGACATTTGGTGATCTTACAAGCGCCGTACTTAGCATCCGTCATGACATTTCTCAGACCTCCAACCTTGCTCCTCTCCTGCCATCTCACCAAATTCCTCCGCCTGCAGCCACCCCCGCTCTTAGCTTAGCACAGCCATGCTACAAATATAAATCAGCGCTTTTCTCTTTGGAGCGTGACGACACCTGGCTCGGCACCAGAACCCTCCGCCGCCGTTGCCTCCTCTCTCTTTGTGCCCGCCGGCCTCAGAGCGCCTTCCAGAACGCCGCCGGACCGCGGCGGTCTTCGGCGCTCCCCCCAGACGCTCGGTTTCTCGTGCTCATATTTCCACCGACATGTGAAAATGGAAGCTAATATCCAAAGACCTGCAAGACGGCGGAGGGCCGCGGTTGCCGAGCCCGATAAGAGGATCTCTGGGAGGTAGAGTGGGGGCGGACATCTGCTCTGACTACAATTCAACCTCCATTGATGGATGATTTGTCTGTGATGTCATCACTTTTGAAAAGGGGGTTCCACAGGGCTCAATTTTAGGCCCGATTCATTTTCTTTTATAAGTAAATAACATTTGTGCTAAATGCTATCATATCTACGACGATGATACAGTACCCCACAATAAAATTATTTGGTATGGCAGGCTTCAGTGTGTACATCATCATCTTGATCATATAAACACCTTGCCCTAAATCCCAAGGTGATGTCACTTGCAGGCAGGCAGCAATTAGCTATGCTGTGGAAGCTCCACTTTCCAGTCATGAGGACTCTTGAATGTTATTCACAGTAGAAGCGGATGATGAAATGTTTCCCTGCGTTTGGATCTCCACCAGGCAGACACCAAAGTAGTTAAGGGACATTTCATCTTGACACCAGCTGAATTTCCCTCGCAAAGCTTTTTAATGCGCGTGATGAAGGGAGACGCATGGTCCCCTTTCACCATTTCTTCTCACAGCCAACAAAAATAAGATTCCTTTTTGCCAACTTACAGACAGCCGGTAAAACCACGGACCATCTGCTTGGAGGTGACATGAACTGACTGGCGGGTTTCTTTGCCACTCGAGAAGTTCTTCCCGACTACATTTAGAACTTTGAAAGGGGGCATAACATGTAAATGTGAGTTTTTAGTGGCTACGGCTAACAACCTTGCAACCCTGTTTAACGCGCCGTTAGCTTGTTTGATGGTGAAGTGCTGCCTCCGCCAGCGAAAACCCAATCCGTTCATCTATCCATCGAAACCAGCGGCACTGGCCCCCACACTCAGATCACCATGAGTCTAGCAGGTGGTGCGAGATGGGCTTTGGTGGAATTTCTGATTCAACTCAGTGCTCTGGATCTCATTCTATGATGTGGGCGTAGCTAATAAAACATCCACCCGTGGGTGTGTACTTTCACAAAGTGCTGGGTCAACACACACTAACTTTCCAAGCACGATTTTCATCTGGCTTTGTGGAACGTTGCTGACAGACAGACGGATGGAAAGACACAATGACAAGAGGATTCCATGGGGTTAATAAACCAGCAGCGGAATCTTTGAAAGGTTCCGTGATTTGCAAGCGGAATGTCGCGACGTTATGTCATGCGCAAGGCTTGCTGTTGCGGAAAAGTTCACCTTTCATACCTCGATGTATCGTGAAGTTACATGAAATTAAAATTGTTTCTTATTTGGTCCGGATATTGGATTTTCACTCATTGTGGTCTTCTAGCATGAAGGGCAGTTTACTGTAATGTCATTTGTGAGTTCGTCAAAATAATGAGGTCAAGTAGGAAAATACAAAAATATGATACAACTTGAATTTTTTCTGAATGAAATCCAATTACATGGAGCACACGGCCTAACAAAAGGGTCAGTCAGGTTATCCTGCAAGAGCCTTGATCATCTCAAGAAACAAACAGGAAGTGAGTCACCACCATAACGGTATCATCTGTTCCCGATAAAGAACCAACGTGCTGGCCGACCATTAACACCTCACCTCGTGTAATCCGCCGGGCCGGCGTGCTGTTTGCTTTGGTTGGCGCACGGCACGGCGCGCGTTTGTTTTACGGGCAAACACGACATGCCGCGCGGCTGTTTTGCTTCGAGGAGCGCCAGCAGAATGCTCCGAGCTGAACAACCAAGCAAGAAAATACGACTCTTGTTACGCGGACGCTGGGAGAAGAGCCGAGAAGCGTAGAATTCCCACAGCCTACGCGACCTCCGTGGCAAGGAGACTCCCAAGTCGGCCGGGGCGTAGCGCCAGATGCTAACGTAGCAGTCGAGAGGAGATGTGAAAGGTGAAAAATAGGAGACCGTATTTTGTTCGACCTCTCGTATGACCTCTCATTTTCTTTTTTAAATACTTAAATGTCGAAAAGGAACTTTGAAATATATTTGAACTTGTAAGTACACCTTGTGCTTTTTTTCCACCATAAAAGAATCGACATGCAGCTCCAGTGGATTCTTCTATTCAATAGCGTTGACATTAATTGCTCAAGTGGCGCCATAACGTCAGAAGCGTGAACGGTCGATACAAAAGGTCACTACTGCGCAAGAGTTTTTTTTTTTTCTTCCAGGTGGGAGAATTATTTGGTCCCATGGCATGAAATCATCTGAATGTCAAGGCAACATGTGACTGTGACTCAGAGATAGTGAAAAAAAATTCTGGGACAATTATGTTTCTTCCAATTCTTGTATATTTAATGCCATAGGATGAACATGGAAAAAAATAAGGCTGATTCCATAAGGCTTAACAGTCTTAATTGTCTACCCAGTCATTTTGGTCACCAAAGATTATTTTTTTAATTTTAATAGAGCTAATATTAGATTGTACATCTCTAATGTAGCATTTTAATGCCATACAAGTTATCATGACTGGCACTGAAATTCAAATACCTGATGTGCTGCGATATAATCTAAGAGGATTAAATGATAAAGCACCGGATGAGTTCCGCAATGCGACATTTCCATAAACGTGGATGGCCAGTGTGATAACGAGCGTCAGCCTAGCTTTGCGTGAAAAATCCTGTTTGGATGATTCCCAAGGAAACGCACTCAAAAAATTGCCGCGATCTCCTTGAAGAGATGCGCGTAAGGATTGGATTGAAATCAGTGTGTCATATCTGATGCATCTGCCTGGAAACTTGAGCGACAAGCTGGAATTTAACACCTTTACATCAAAATGGGACGTGCACTCAAGCGACAACGTGATACACAATCTCTCATGATGTCATTTTCAACTCCGTTTATGACAATAACTGCACTACACCCTCCAATCCAGTAGGTGGCGATGCACAAAAACCCAAATTAATTCCACACTGTCATAAAGCAAAAAAGTCGGACACCATTTGGCATCTTACCTGGCTTGTGGTAGTCCACCGAGATGTCGGATGGGCCCTGCAGCACGGCCGACCTGCGGTACACCACGTGGACTCTGCCCTGGTCCTCCAGTTCCTGGGTGCCCCTCTCCAGAGGTTCAATGAAATACTCGTCCGCATCCGTCCGGATCATGCCGGCCTGCAATGCGCAAAGATCAGGACTCAGGCAATAAGAAAATACAAGGGAAAAAAAATGGTCACCACTGTTTTTATTATTGCGGGAGAATATTCTCACTCTCGAGAGGTCAGCGGTCATTTATCATGGATAAAAAACTAAAAAAGAGAAAAATCGCTCACAATCTATCGCAGAAATAAATTAAAAAGTAGAAAATGGCTTAACTTTCTATCGCCACAAAAATATAATAAAAATGAAACAAAACTGAAAAATGACAAAATGTAACTTTATCATCATAGAAGTAAAACAAGTGTTGAAACTGTCAAAAACTGAAAACGAATAAATACAAATAAAATCTGCGAAATTAAATTTACCAATGAGTAATGTAACAGTCCCTCACCAAAGAAGTAAAATCTAATGTATAAATTCACACATAAAAACAACTTTTTACTCTTTTACTCGAATTATAAACAAGTACAATACAAGTAACAAGAATGAAATTCACTGGTGCTGCTCATTCTGCTTTTTGGGCAACAGGTGGCAGTAGAAGACAGCCAGCTCCTCTCTCAGTTTCTCAGTACGGCCGTAATATTAGTCGGTCTTCACAGAGGATAAAGAACGTATGTTATCGAGTCTGTCCACATGTAACAGCACCAAGTGTTGCTTGCAGTGTAACAACCCCGCCACATAGATGCTAATTGTTAGCTCAAGCGCTTACTCAGTTTCCCTCTTGTTTGCGTTCAGGTAGTGTTACACAAGGAACCACCCCATTCATGGAGATATTGATATGTTATCCTACCCCCTAGTGGTGATTCATTGGAGTGCATTGACTATAGGGCACTTGATAGGGTGTTTTAAAAAAAAAAAAAAAAAAGAAAAAGCTCAGTTCACATAGGCTCAGTGAGCGCCCAGTGGCAAACATCGGCTGCTGCTCCTGCTCCTGCACATAATGGAGCATTTAGTGGGCAAAGAGTGGGATATTTCCCCTGGGAGTTAACAGCCTGGAGCGAGCGGTTTAAAAGGTCGTTAATGTGGCTTCAAGGTCTTTGCCAGCCACGGCTCCCGTTTGCCCCTTTCACACGTTTGCATTCCCCAACTTAGCGAAGGAATGTCGGAGCACATATAGCGAGTGCCAAACGTCTCTCTGGTAGTATATCGCTTATAAAGACGTTGACAACCTTGTTGTGACCCAACGTCTTTGATACGCTCACTCCGTTGGACAAGGAGGGCAGAGTGAAGATGGAGACGTTAGCGTTCCAGCTAGCTGCCGTCCAATTGTTGCTACCAATCGACCGGGTAAAGTATCGAGTGAAATAGTCGAACTAGCCTTGGCTTTTCCAGATGATGAAAAAGATTGGATTTAGCCAAACAAATGGTACTGCATGGTCACTCGACTGTCAAAAATTCCAATTAGGGTCCTTGAAACATTTGTTTGCTGCGCCATAGAAGTCCATTTTCACCTAAACAGTAGCTTTAATCAGACCCGCCAAAGTAACCGGGGTCCAGTACCCAGACATTAACCTTCGAAAAAAAGCAAAAAACCAGCCATTGAATGTTCAACAATAACCACACAAAAAGTCAGGCTGGGTAATTATGTAAAAATATTTTACCATTAGCAGAAATAGATTCATTGTTGAGCTAGCAGCATTTTTGCTGCCAAACACATTGTTATAATCTATACTTTCCTGCATTGGCAGATTTAAATCAGCTTAAAAAGTGTAAACAAAATAAAGCGGCTTTAACTTTGTGATGTTACGCACCGAGTTTGCAAATTATCTTTAACTTTTTTAATCTTGAGTCGTTTTTATGATGATAATCCAGAGGGGCATTTGCATAATATTTTTTTTACCGTAAACTGTCACACAAATACACAAAAATCAACCATGAATGTCACGTTAAATGTTTAAAGCAAAGCATACGGCTGCTCGCCAGTCGCCGGCTAACAAGTAGCGCTAATGTTTACATTTTCACTAATACGTCGAGGTTTCGGTATGGGAGAGTCAAAAATATTTTCTAAATTGGCAATTTGGAAAATGAGACCATCTACTTATTCCTTTCATCAATAATTTCAGCTAGCTAGCCGTCGGCTAGCGGATAACGCTAACCTCATTTTGTTTCAAGACCTAACTCGCGTCTTAAATACGTTTATTCGGTGGTGCATTTAGGTTCCAAACGTGACGATTTGCTCTTTCTGTTTGTTTTCCTTGCGTATTTTCAGAAAGGCACTCGACCAAGATTTTGCTTTCCGACAAGAAATGGAGATGCGTGGCGCTTTCAAGGCGGCGGATGAAAATGGCAGCTAATGATGACGAAGGTTTGCTCGCATTTCTGCAAAGCAAACACACCTTTGAACAACATGGCGGCTGAAAGGTGCCACTGTCCCGCCTCATAGCGAGCCCTCTAAGAGGTTTTCGCACTGAAAGGGGCCGTTTCTGACCAACTGGAGCCCTTCAGCTCAATGCCACATGTTATTCTTGGCAGGGCAGCGCTGTCTGCTTGGCCCGGGCTGAAGCTGGGGTATTAAAGTGATGGAACACAGCAGTCTTGATCCCCCCCCCCCCCGCCATTTTTTTTTTTTTTCGGCCCGACAAATGGTGCAAACACCTGCCGGTGTCTTCCCCGTGATGCCATTTACGCGGCACAGTGGCAACCTTGACTTTCAAGTAAAGCTCATTTAAAAAAAAATAATAATAATAATTGTTTTTGGGTCACCTATTGAAAATTCACGACATTTTTGGGGACAAAAGTCGAGAATTTAAACCACAGTAGATCAAATGCTTTGATCACAGCGATCACTGTAAATTCGGAACTAATAAAAAAAAAAAAACGATTTTAAATCGCAGAATAGGAAGACTCAATTTGGTGACAAGAAAAGTCAGGAAGCGTGTATGTGTCGTTTACACGGGGAGGGAGGCCAGCCGGCCGCAGACGTGAACTTTGAGGAGGATGGGAACGACCAAGCGTTCCGCCCACTTGAAGACATGGAGGTCAGCTGCATTCCTGACTTGTTTGCTCTTATCATTTTTTTTTCCTCTTGCTCTCTTTCCAGCCATGTGCAGCCTTCTTGGGCCATGTGACCCACACAAGAAGAAGGAAGAAGATGGAAAAACGAGAACCCCCCCCACCCTCTCGCAGCAGCAATTTTGGGAAGTAGCAAACATTTACGTTGTCACTGTACTAATCTATCTCTCTATATATCTATATATTAGAGGTGTGCATCCCTGCTATTAAAAAAAAAAAAAAAAAAAAAAAAAAAACCATCTATGCATGTGGTGTGATGCCATTTAAGGAAAATGGAATTTAATTTTTTTAATCAACACATTTTTCCATTCATATCGGTAAATGTTCATTTTTACTTCCATACTACATTTTGGAGTTTTTTTTTTTTTGCTTTTACTTGAAAACAGGCGTTGATTCCAAGCGATTACAAGCGCAAGAAAGTGCCTGCCATTTTTTTTTTTCTTTCTTTAACTAGCGCCACACGAAAACTCACAACAGGTGTTTTTGCTTTTTCTTTCCGAGGTCATCCACATCCACTGACGAGTCTTCAAGTGGGGTGCGAATAAATCGTTGGGGATAATAATCGCCATTATTGATGATCGTTTGGGCCGTAATTGTAGTCAGAAATTTCAAAACACAGCTCGGCAATATGTTGCATCAGATTCAGGCAGTTCACAGCCAACACACACATTAAACACACACACATAACACACGTGTCAGAGGTAGCAAACACAGGAAGTGTGCGCTTCACAAGACCGCTGGCTATAATTAAGTTTTCGTAAATCGCACGCTAACAAACGTTGGCCTCGCACAAGCCGGGCGCGGAGCATCAAAGAGCGGCAGGCACGTTTCCGCCAAACGCTTCATCGGCGCTTCGACGCTCGAGCCGCATCACGCTGAGCTCCTAATAAACAATTTTGTGCGGAATACATAAAGGCATGACTTTAATTGGTTCACTTCAGCTTTGAGGCCCCGTTTCATGTGGGATGGGAACAGACCGAGCTTTACCGTAAAATGCAAAAATCCGATTAAGTGACAAATCTCACAAACGTGTTTATAATTGCCAAAGATGCCGCATTTCTCCAAATGATCCTCGATTCATTTCCTCAGCAACGAAATGTCACAAGATGACGGCAAAGCACTGTTTCTGCCTAAACCAAGCTCCTCAACTCACTTCAACAGTTCGTTCTTTAGCAGTAAATTGCCACAAGGTGGCAGCAAAGCTCTCCAGTTCTTACCATTTTTAAACGTCAAATAATCGCAAGTTCAAATTTCACCAATAAAGTTCATCATTAAAATGATTCCGCCACATTTTCCCTCCATTTTGAATCATTCATGAGCAGTCTAATAAATAAACTTTAATTGGGTAATGCATGCATTTTAATGATGCATGTGGTGGTGGTGGGCGGGGCGGGACTCCACATGTGTCACGGCTCTCAGCGTGATGAAGTGCAGCGCAAGCAAATGACCTCGGGACAGC
The DNA here is from genome assembly GCF_024217435.2 of Syngnathus scovelli. Taxonomy (NCBI): domain Eukaryota; kingdom Metazoa; phylum Chordata; class Actinopteri; order Syngnathiformes; family Syngnathidae; genus Syngnathus; species Syngnathus scovelli. Next base: position 21,227,641 of record NC_090849.1, read on the forward strand.
TAACTGCCACAACATCATATGAGAAGCACAACTCTCACATCCTGTGTGGACCCCCTCGCCCCCTCCCACGACACACACACACACACACACTCCCACCAAGCCACTGATTAACTGTTTCCTTCAGCCTGCTTCAAAGAAAATTGCTTTCTGATACCCGCACCCACATTTTGCTTCATCGTCTGTAATGCACGCTTTCATGACGCCGGATGTAGCAAAGCAGCCCCAACATAGCCAAACCTCCTCCGCATTTCATAGTAGACACACTAATATGGCATCACAAATCCAAATGCCTTTAAGGTTTACGTCTACACTAGACAAATTCAAGGAAGCCCCCCCATGCCAGGAGGAGCAAAGCAGCCCCAAAACACAAGCAAGCCTTTTCTCGTTTGACACAAATGTTGTAATTGGTTACTTTGACATCTCGGAAACAGTAAGACTGGATGCAAAGTTTGCAGGCTTATTATCATCCTTCCATCATTTTTTTTTTTTTTTTAGTATCTGTAGTGTGCCGGATGTCATTATTGCGGTTCACGCAAATGTGAATCCGAAATACGAACACAAATGCGGGGTTCAAATCATTTCATTGGCATGTTAGCAGCTGCTTTGACACAAACGCCAAGAGGCGAAAATACGCGCAAAATAATAATAATAAAAAAAAGGGCATCCAATCGACTATAACGGCAAACACGGCTAATGGGGCTCAACAAGGTTTCGACGCTGGGGACCAACAGGGAAGGTCGAGGGCCAATTTCACGGCTGCTTTAAAAAGACAGGAAGAGGCTCATTTTCTATTTTCAGTCATGCTCTCGTTTGGAACGGCGCCTTCGTCTTTCCTGCTTGCTTGACAAACATCCTCACATGGTAGATAAGTGGAATGGGAGCATCAATTCAAAATGCTATATACAGCACAGTGGCACCTTGACTGAGCGCTTGTGAACTTTGTCAATTTACGAGCTTTCTGTTGCCGGAGTGAAACTGAGCTGAAGGCAAAAAAAAAAAAAAAAATCTTTGGAGTTGCCTTTAGGTTAGCATTGTAAATGTCTAAAATGAGCCATTAAAACAAATATTGTATATTTTTACACAATAGCATAGTCTCTATTGTTGATGGAATTCTAATTCATTCTAATTAGGGGAGAATCAATTTGATATATTAGTAAATTGAATTAAATTGGAAGTGGTAAACCGAGTTACAAGCTTGGTCGCAGAAGAAATAAACTTCTGCAGTCAATGCGCCACTGTCCAGTGAAATATAGACGCTTTGTCGGCACCTGATGCATATTTTCCTACAAACAAACCCAAACATTAGTGCCGCTTTCAGTTTTCCAGAGCAAGGATCCGCAAAAATCTCCTCCCACACCCTCGTCTCTGTCACACTCCCACGCCAGCGGGCCTTACTATACGTCGTGATGTGAAGACCATAAAGGACACCTTTGTAAGGGACCATCACTGCCGGGAGTGCTTGAGGAGGCAGACTAAGTGCTTGGAGGGGGTGGTTGGTGAAAAACACAAAAGGCACAGAGCTCCACATGCACAACGAGCTGCTTTCAATGCGCTCCGTAAATATCAATATTTCATCAAAATTCAAATCACCTCAAATTTTCATTGAAGCAAGATGTCGAAACGGTAGTTTTGTTTGTGGAATCTGAATTAAACAGGTAACGTCCACCTGCTTTTAGCCATCTCAAGGGAGCGGCCATTTTGCCACTTGTTGTCGACTGAAAATGACATCACGGTTGCCAGGTGTCAGGTTCCAGCCAATCACGGCTCACCAGTTTTTCTGAAGGATATTTAGATATATTATTCTGTATTATATCAACGATATTTTATCACACATAAAAATAGTTTCTGATGACGTTTGCTTCTTCTTCCAAAACTTTTTTGACAGCATTTGTCTAGTTTTGTCCAGCTGCCTCTGCGTTAATCCGCCTGCATTAACGAGGCTGAGAAGGAATTCCGTTTACTCTGTTTTCTTTATGGAGAGCATAAATCTGCAGCAGCGGTCCCTTCCGCTCGACCGGTCGTCCAACTTCAAAATTTGCCTAACGATGCAAAATATTTTCATTTGACCGCCGTTGCTTCTTATCACTCAAGCCTCAGCTTTAGGAGAACGAACGATAACACAAATGTGACAACGCTTGTAGCCTGGATGCTCATTGCTAGCGTAATAGCCTCACACAGTTTCTGAATAACGTGAAGATAAGCTATGTTTTGCTTTCCTTGAATAAGCAACATGTAGTAGAGCACGAATTCATATTTGTCCCATCAACAAATACAGAGCAGCTTAGCCCCTGGCTAGCCGCTATCACAGTTAGCGATGTGTTATTGGCGTATGGCCAACATAAAGAACAGCCACCCAGTTTCCCTGGTTTGGATCCAGCGAGGGAAAGATAAGACCTAATAACCTTTCTTGAAAAGAAGACAAACTTTGCTCAAAGCAAGACAAAACTATTGACAGAGCACTTTCTTAAAAAAAAAAGAAGACAAACTCTTGATGTTGCATTTTGCTAAGCGATGGTCAACGTCCCGAAAAAGACGACGACACTATTGGCAATACAGTTGATGTTGCACTTTCATCAAAAGAAAATATTTTAACAGTTGTATATTACTAATTTGATTTTCAATGTCTCTTTACACAAAACAAAATACATTCTTGGACCTTCTTGGACTATCGCCAAGGCAAACCTAAATGTTTTTTTCTCGAGGGGGGCGGCGGCGGCGTTCCCTTACTATCCCTAATGTTAAGCATTTGTTTTTTTTAACACCTCGGAATCCCAAAATGGAATCCCGGGCGTGGGTGATTCATTCTCTAAATACCGCTCGAGTGTTTTACGAGGGTTGACGGGGAGGTCCGGTTGGCCCGGGCCGCACAAAAGGCCACTCCTGTTTTATGTTGGGAAGGGGTCGTTTCGAGGGAGTCGGGGAGGCCTTCGCCGATTAACGGCCACTCAAGCGTAACAAACGTCGGCATAAACAGCCTCTTGAGAACAATGCGCTGTAAAAATGCTGACGTAAAGAAAAGTCCCGAGTTCCGGACGCCCCAAAACGGGCCCGTTGATAAGGTCATTGAACAGCACACTTACCAGACCGTCGCAGTTGTTAATGGCAACCGAGGCCCCGGCGACGTCAGTGATGTCGCCCACGAAGGTGCAGTCTGTCTTCAGCAAGCTTATCCTCGTCGTCCCGTTGTTGGACGCCGTCTGGTTGGCGAAGGGTCGGGAAGCTCCGCCTGCGGTCCCGAAGCCTTCGTCGTCGTGCCATTCCACCGTGGCGCCCGGTGCAACCAGCCGGTTGTTGGGCCGCAGTCGCAGGTGGAACTCCTTGCCAAAGGCGCTGATGTTGAAGAAGAGCCGATCCGATGGGGTGGGTGGGAGCGTCGGGGGCGGTGTCGTGGACGCCTCCCTCCTGACCCGTTGCTTGTGGGTGGCCGACAGCAGGTGGGACAGGAAGCGTCCGTGGGCATCGGTGCTGAATGGAGTGACCAAGCCGTATTCCTTCAGACGGCGCTTCAGATGATCTGCAACACAAATCAGCGGACCTGTGCATCAAAAAGAACCAGACCATACCAGCGGGTTCCGTCAGGAAAATCCGGGTACTACGTCGGATTACAGTTCAAGGCGGTTTGGCAGGGATTCGATTCTTGATCGGGTGACAGTCGGTGGGCTCGGATTGCGATCATGTCGTTTGTTATAGGTCATCTTGTATTTATTTGAGCGCACTGGGAAGCACTACAGAAGATTACACTTGAGCGGTTTAGAATGGAACTAAAAACACTTTGCTTTGGCCCCATTAGTGTTGTTTTTTAATTCAGGCCCCATTAGTGTTGTTTTTTAATTCAGACCCAAAGCCAGTGTTACTTAGCAAGATGAAATGAAATGTAAGAAATTGGATGGAAATCAGGTCAGGGAAGAAAAAACAAACAAACAGGATTTTAGGATCGGTTTTGGCTATTTCCAGGGTTCCGTTGAACTTTAACTTCTTGTGTCCAATTACTGTGAAATTTAACTCAGGTATACCAAACATGGATGACGCATCTCCTACATTGAAAAATGTGTAGATCGGTGGGTCGGAAAGAAAAAAGCTAAAGCGCATTCGGAGACCTTGTAATTACGCAAAAGGTTTGGCCATTCAAACAGGTGTCTTTGCTGAAGGTAAAATTACACGTCCAGAGAAAAACACGAAAACAAAGATTCTTTGGGGGGGGGGTGTAAGACAGATGAAAGTTTTGTGTTAGTGACAATAACCAGTAAGGTCTGCCAAAATGAAAAGTGATGCTAACACATCTGCTTTGAAAACATAAAAGATCTTTTATGAGGCCAAGACCAAGTACTCTGTCATCAGACACGCTTGTTTTTTTGTTTTGTTTTTTTAATCTGTTTAACTCAGATGTGCTTTCAGCTGGTTGAAAATCCCCCCCCCTCAAAAAAAAATGGACGAACTGGACAAAAGGTGTGTGAAAATCCACGGCAGGAACAACACAGATGGATTTTTTTCCCCATTTTTTGCCATGATTTTTTGTTTGTGTGTTTTCACTCCCGCAAAATACACAATTCCTTTTTCCCCCAAGCAGTCCTTGAACACACCGGCAATTACGTGCGTACGAGTCCCTGGAAAACCTTCGGTGGGAGTAACGGGCTTTTTCAACTTGCGAAACAGGAAGTGAGCAAAGAGAGGTCAAGTGTTCGCGTAAGAGGGTTTGGGGGGGGATAAGGGGGTACGACGTGGACCATGTCGAGACTCAACTCCTTGCTTAACTTCCCGATGGAGAACAGATGTGGAGGGATCCAGAGGTGGAATTTGCACTTCCTGTCTTAACGGGTTCTGTCAAGCAAAGCCCTGGTAGACTAGAAGCTTGTGTGCATCTACATGCGTGTGTATTTCGAATGTAATGATTCCAAATTAACAAAATTACATACATCAATAATCATGCCCGAATCGGTACGTCATATAATAAACATAAAAAGCAGGATTGAAGAGAAATTGAGCAAAAAATTCTTAAGATTTAAGAAGAATATACTTTGGTGACATTTTTGCTTTGGATTTTTGCACTGAGGTTAGCATTAAGCTAAATTAACTTTCTAAGGCAGTTATTTGGTTCTTTTCCAAAACACAAAGTGTAATTCTGTAAAGTTTTTGTTTGACAATAAATCAACTGCAAAAACCATATCTTGAAAAATTCGTGATTTCTGTGAGCCTATATGAGTCTACATGAAGCGAACCCTAACCTTTAACCCCCCCTCCCACTTTTTCATTGAAACTCACCTTCTCGATCACCTTCACCAGCCTGCAAGACAAAGGGAGGAAATTATTGAAATGAAATAAAATATTCACGCAAACAAGAGTACATGGCACGTGTCATCTAAAATCAAATTAACCCCAAAAAAAAGCCTTCTTGAAAACGTTATGTAACAGTATAAAGTGTGTGTGGCGTGCATGTGTGGAGTGTGTCAACATCTCACACAGTGCGCGCATTTAAGGGAGTCAAACGTGCACGCGCACCCCCCCCCCCCCAACACACACACACACACTGCCTCCTTACAGTCAGTCCCTCTTCTGTTTTGACCTTTAACGTTAAAAAAAAGCAGACATGTGACCAACAAAGTTTTTACCTTGGCGGCTGAAGTCGCGATAAATCCCAGTAGCACCAACGAGGCGAGTGACAACGCGGCCATCACGAGTCTTGTCAAGGAAATTAATAAGAAATAAAGTTGATCCAAAAAAAGAGATGGAGTGTGCGGCAAAATGTTGCCTCTGTCTTGTTTTTGTTTGTTTCTTTGAAATAACGCAAGGAGTGCAAGTGAGGCTAGTTGCGTGACTTTTTGGGGGTCACTGTCACTCCAAAGTTTGCGTGGGTCCACCGCCGCTTGCGTCTCGGCCGCTGCACAGCTGCGCGACCTGCCTGCCTGCCTGCCTCCTCAAGCTTCCGCCTAATAAACCAAATAAGTCCGGCCCTGTGTGACGTCACCATTGACACCCCCCCCCCCTCAAAAAACGTCCCACGCATACTCTCGTACGACAGATATCAAAAGTCTACACACCCCACTTCAAACGCCAAGTTTGGGTGATTAAAAAAGGATGTAAAATAGGAGAGTGACATATATAAAAACTTTTTGGACCTCTTAGATGTAAAACTTTTTTGTTCAAGCTTATCAAGAGGGGAATAAAAGTAAATGTAAAGACTATGGTTGAAGAAGTGTCCACACTTCCTTAGAACAAGAACAGGGGTGGATGACGTAAATGATGGCGGGAACCAGGTGAGGTGTTGGTCCGTTTGGGGGGGGGAGAGCAACTGTGACGTCATTTTCAGTCGACGGCAATTGGCAAAATGGCTGCCCTCGAAGGGTTGGATTTTGCTGTTACCTCACATTCCACAAGTTTTTACCTTGGCCTCCCCTTTAATTTTTTGTATACGTAGATGCTCATTGTAAAATATTCAACATTTAAAAAAAAAAAAATCTTATTTTGGGGTCTTATTTTTAAAGTAATTTTTACATGTATTGATTTTTCCAAAACGTGACACGTCCGTATTTTTTGCAAAAATACGATTGGACTATTTTGTTTAGCTGCAGAGCAAAAAGTTGGATAAGTGTTATTACAAACATAAAAAAGAAATGAACAGAGCATGGTAAAATGCTGAATTCATGACATCTGTAAAAATATTTCGTAAATTAAACAACTCCCTTGCGGAATGCCCGCATCATGTCTTGCTCATGACAAGCGCTACCTTGAACAACAGAATCAAGCAGTGGCTGAAAACCATCCAGAGTCCAAATCAATAAACCCGACTTGTGAACATTTCCATGGCAGCCATCATCGCGAGGCAACGTGTGACATGAGATGACACGGCCCACCAATCACTTGCCGTGTCATGCGACCCATCTCATTTGCAGACGGCGTGTGACAGTCCTCTTTGTCACTGTCATTTTTCCACATCTGAGCTCTGGCGCAGCGGCATTCAGAAGATGAATGAAAGCCTTGAGATTGCAAATTGACGCCATTTTCTTTGATCATGTCAAATCTTCGTCTGGCTATTTCGGAAGGGGTAAAATGGGTACAGTGGGACCCCGCTGTGGAGTTTTGCTATTTGCGGGCTGGCCTTGTTCCTCTTTGAAAAGCTAGCGTCAAAATGGCGCTTCACTTTATTTATTGATTTGCTGATTTAATTATTTATAAGTATCTTTTGCATGGCTTTTCAACAGAGGAACATAGAAAGTAACGGGTAGGTGAAGTTAGCGAACGACTCTTGAGCCTGTTGGTGATGAAGTTGACCCCCCGCCTGCATGTAAAACATGGGGTTGGGAGTGCAACCCGGAATGCCGTCTTTTCACTCTTTCTCGTCCCAACACAATGACCCGTGACGTCTTTACCAGGCAGGTTATGTCCCGCTCACAATGGGTCCACGTCGCACCCCGTGGGGTCAGCGATGCTTTTTGTCGTCGGGGGCAATAAAAAATCATTGACGGGACATTCCATTAGAGGGTGCAAAGGGGGGGAGCTGGGAATAATTGACATAAATTAAAAGATGCTCGTCATATCCTGAATGGGGAATGCCCGGAAAGTATTTATTTGCTTGGCAACATGCTCAATAGTTTCAAATGGGCTAACAAGGTGATTTTTTCATTTCTATATTAAAAGACAAAACGTTGTAGTATGCAATGCTCCCAAAACAAAGTGGAAAAAGTCTTGATATTATAAAATTAATGCAATATCAAAACTCAGTTGTCATAATATGGACAAGTGAACGCCAGCGGCGAGTAAAATGCAGCTTCTTTTTCTCGTTAAACTCCGAAATTCATGAAAGCGTATTTTAAAGCTCGAGATGATGTTTGCCTTTCAGGCATTCTCCACGGAGGCCCGCCTCCTGCTGACTTTTTCCCCAACCAGTCATTGTCGGCGCAACACACGATGCTGTTGTAATGAGCATGGACACACACACACACACACAGACGCACACACACACACACACACAGACGCACACACACATATTCTGCTTTAACAAGGCTCATTTGAAAGGCAGCGGTGCAGCGGAAAGAACAATAAAAGGCGTCTGATTTAGTGGCCTCATGCGGCGCTGATGCCCCGTCAGTTGCTTTTTGACTCTTTACAAGACAAAAAAACAAAACTCACACCTACTGCGCTCATTGAGTTTGTTTATATATTAAAAAAAAAAAAAAGTCACACTGGCATAAATATGAAATAATTATGAATTCTAAGTGTAGCACAAGATTGGAATGTTAGCAGACAAAATTGAGAACACATTAAAATAAAAGTTGTATAACCAGAAAGTCATACGCTACATTTGTTACAGCTAAATGTTGGACCATCAGTCAGGGTAAGAAATATGAGCCCTGATGAGAAATGTAAAAAAAATAAAAATAAATAAAAAATTGCAAATTGTAACATCTGCTGGAGCTCGTTCCAAACAAGCCGTTAATTGGCTCTAACGGCGAGATGCTGGCGGTGAGCGCTCGCTTTGTCAGCAGCTCTCTGGGCTTAATTTGGCACATTTTCTCCACGTGTTGGGATTTGACGTCATGGTTTCCCCCACTTCAGTTAGCAGTAGCATCAATGCTAAAGTTAAAGCATAGAAAGTTTAGGTTTGTACACTTGCGGAATAAGAACATTTGTTTGTGTGTGTGTTTATGTTATTATGTTAATGCGAGCAAAACATCCAAAATAATCAATTTTGAGTTTTCGACCCCCCAAAAACAACCCTGTAAGGCAATAAACACGAAAGCAGCCATGGTGGTAGGGAGGCTCATCTCCATGTCAGCGTTCTGCGGGAGACTCGTCATTACCATAAAAAAAAAAAAATGGATACCCGAGGCTTAAGTTGGATATCATAAGATCCTTTTAGAGGAACAAGAAGAGCCTCCGGTCGAATTATAATTAAAGATGGAAATCCATCCATCTTCTATATCTATGGTATATTTGATTGTCAAATATGACTTCAATATTATACATATACATTAGTAATGGTTGCAGAAATGGAATATGATGGGAGTATGGTATCGCAGAGGAGTCCAGACCTAACCTTATAGAGACTTTCTTGACTTTTTGTCCGTTAAACTTTTCAAGTATAACCGATAATTGTTAAATAATGAAAACTTGTTTGGTTTTGATCACAAGTCTGAGGAATGACCACGCTGCTAATTCAATTATTCGCAAACGTTTCCTCCTGCTAATTCATCTTGGCTCGATTCTTTTTTAATTCGAAATTCACAGAGGTTGCGTGACCGAAATGCTTTCTGTCTGCGTTGAGCTTTTTCAGTTAGTTATTTATAGTATCAAAAAAAAAAAGCTCAAATGTGTGTGCTTCGGCTACTTCTAGTGCTGGGAATCGATACGATCGTTAGCACCGATGCTAATGTTTACATTCAATTACGGTATGAGAGATTGGGCCGTAGGGTAATTAATCCGATAGACTTGAACTAATGTTAATAATTAGCATTAGCGCAGGCTGTCATTTCTGATGCATCACCTTAATTGCTTGGCTCCGTCTCTGAACGGCAACATTTAGCATCAAGGCTAAAGCTAATGAAAGTAGTTCACCAAAAGTTTGTGAGCAGGTCCACAAAATGATCTCGTGTTTGGTTTCACTTCACCGCCTGCCGGTACGTTTGAAGAATGTTCAACTTTATCAGCTTCAAGTGATAATATGTCGAAAATGTCTGCCGTTGTACCCACCCTGACACTTAATTGGAAGTGCGGTAGAAAGGCGCTATTATCACTGTTCAAAAAATAAGCACCTCCAACCTCAAATAATTAGTCCTTTTGATGTTTGGCCCAAGTTAATTTCTTTTTTTCACACAATTTTCACACAAATGTAATTGAGAAAAAAACGCTGTAACCAATCAAGCGCAAAATTAGCAAACGCAAACATGGACAATGGAATTGAGCTTGTTTTAGAAGAAAACCAGAGACTCAATCAAAAATGTTCCATTTCTTGCTCCAAAGTAATTCCTTCTGTGGTTTTATCGCAACCTGTGATGAGTTTTGTAGAAGCTAACACAGAGACGCTTTAGGAGGAAGTTCTTGAGCGTATCAGTGCTCAAATAAAGGTCCCAGGCAGATGTTAATTTGTCATTCCAGAATATTATTTGTTGTCAGGAGGATTCTGTACAAGGAAAGGCCAAGACTCTCAAGCACCTTAATCATTTGGCCACAACAATCTGTGGATGGTTCTAAATGCTAACACTAGCATCACACCAATTAAAGAAGACCAACGTTCTGGAGATCTCTTGTCAGCAACATTCAAACCTGCACAAAGAAAGGCCAGATTTGTAGCCTTGACTTGAAGGCATGCTTTTGGATTTAAAAACTGGAGTTGAGAAGTCAGAAATGTGAATTTCTTGCACTAGTTAATACCATGACAAATAAAGGAATACCTTATCTTTGATTAAACTGCTGTCTTTAAGAAAAAATGTGTTGACGAGGGATCAGCTGCATCAACAGTGCGATCAAAAGCCAGGCTGTGCAAAGCCAACACGGCTAAACGGTCCCATTCGACAATGGCGTCACCTGCTTTTTCTAATCCCGACTCCCTTTCAGACGGTGACATTCCTGACGAGCACATCAAGGTCAAAGGATGAAGAGCTCATGCCGCGAGTTAGCCCGGCCTCCTCGTCCCACCCTCAAAATTTCTTAATGTCCACTTTGAAGAAATGAAAGAGAAATTCAGATCGTCTGTTGATTATAAAAAACTAAAATGTTCCGAGTCAAAATTTCAAAGCAATGCAAGACTTCCAAAGTCCCAGAACTATTCTTGGCAACGGAATCAATAGCTGTAGCAGTAGATCAAACCAACGGCGGAATGACCGCAGTGTCATCCCGTTCCTCGACCAGGCGTGAACCCCCCCGAATTTTCCCCATGGAACCGCTCTTGTTTTAAATTGCGCCAGACAAGGAAAGCTATTGGCCTCCAAGGGGAGGGTGAAGAGGGGGGGCGCTTACAAAACCAGATCGGGAGCACCTGGCCTCTGAGAGAAATTCCGTCCGTCCGACCTGCATCGATGCCGTGACCTGACTTGTTTGCGGCCGACATGTCCGGCGGGGCGCTTAGACGAGGATTAACTTCCGATTGGCGCGCCCGCTCACTCGGGCGATTGTGCCAACAGAGTGACCACTTCAAAAGGGTTGAGGGGGGAAAAAAGACGGCGGGAATTATCTTAGCCAAGCTTGCCTCGGGACGGGCGGTATAGAGCAAAAGAATGAGAAAAGCCGTTTTGATGTGCCGGCCCTCCGGTGTTGGGATGGCGTGAAATGAGGGAGAAGACGCAGTTAGCGCCAGATGCTAATGTAGCGGTCGGTATCTTCACTCGCTTGCTGTTCTGCTTGAAAATTGTAGTGGCATTTGATTTTAACACAACATGGAGGAGGGCGGGTGAATGTCAGGTATTGAACCTCAAATGTCTCGATGGCCAATTACCCCGATGACCTTTTTTTCCTTCCTTCCTGAGGTGTTTTGTGTGGGTAAGCAAACAGAGGCAGACCGCGAAGGGACACGAAGGACAACCTAACATCGTCTGCTATAAAAAAATTAATAAATCATTGATCGTACGTGAACTTGTTTTGTGATGTTGTGCCCGAAGTACCGCTGTCTAATGGATATTGATCTATGGCTGCTCCTTTCAGCCAATCATGCCATCTCATCTCATTGTTTCCTGTTCCCGATCCAAAAATGTTACTCCATAAGCACAAATATTTCATTTCTGTTTTGTATTGCATTTGAATTGAAGCATATTTTTCAACACATTGTTATTCTTCGGTTTGAAATTTGAACGTATTTACTCGTCACTTTTTTTTCATCAAGGCAAATAAACATACAAACATACACCCTTACATATACACACAAGAAAAAAAAATAAAGAACAAATGTTTTTTTGTGCTCCAAATTGGTGTTATTTAATTAGCTCTTGGCTAGGCAATACAACCACAAAGACGCTGTGCAAAGAAAGCAAACATTAAGTCGACCCTTATGATTATCTGCCAAATGAGAACTCACGCCAAAAGCCAAATCTAAAAATGAATAGGAGGATTTGTGGAAAAATACAATCAAATATAACATACTGATTCAAATATATTGCATGAAAGCTATAATACTGTTTTGAATGTTGTTTTTTCCAACTTGTATTGAAGCAAACAACTGGATCTTAACGGCATAACTGTCAATGATGGGAAATGGAAGGCTCATGCAGTCCTAAATCAGGGGTGTCCAAACTTTTCTCATTTTAAAATGACTTCAGCCAGAAATACACATAACAAATGCAAACTATTTGCGGATTTCACTCCTTTAAAGTTGAATCACTTTACATCGCAGGCGTCTAACAATAACCTTAAAGTTTTCTTTTCGGTGAGGACCACTGCTTGTGGCGAGGAATGAATTTGAAATGAGCTGCATGCTTTGAATGGGGCACATCTATCGCCATCTGGTGGGCAAATGTGAAAAGATATCGTCAAATCAAATGAGTTGATGTTTCAATGGAACATTTGAAACTAAAATTGTTCTTTTTTTAGGTTGCTTTGCCATTTATGTTCACATCGGGACAGACATGACCACATTTTTCCTTAAAGGATGGTTTGAATGTCTGTAGAATTTCCTAAATAAACATTAAATTCAGGTCAGAATTGGCTATAAAAAACATGTGTGAATTTCGGTAGCTGAATTGTCACTGGACCCCAGCTTAGTTCTACATTCTTTCGTACCGCGGACTTTGGACACCCCTGCTCTAGAAGTGCGACATGAAATCTTAACATTTCATACTCATTTGTGACTTTCTAAAAAGTGCGAGCGTAAGCGTTGCGTAACAATGGCAAAAATCGATTACATACGTAAAACTATTTAAAAAAAAAATCTCTTGGAACAAGATTACATATGCGGCTCATCTGGTTATTATAACGGGGGGGGAAAAAAAATGTTCATACTGCAAGGCAGTGGGCTGACTGTGTGGACTAATAGGATGAAATGAAAACAAAGTCAGAACCTGGACAACGAGGTGGGGGGTGGAGGGGGGGGGGGGGGGAGGGGGGAAGGGGGGGGCTTGAACTGGTCCTTACTCGTCATCGCTGATGTCAGATTGCTCCTGCGGAGATACAAAGCAGCCGTGAGGGTGGGTGAGAGGCGGGCACTTTTTTTTTTCATTTTTACCCATTTAAAAAGTAAACCACTCAGAGATGGCTCACATGGAAAGGCATCAGAATGTGACAAGTGTGGCGTCAAATTTCTTTTGCTTGAGAACTTTCGAGTGAGCTGCTTTGAGCTGCGACCAATCAAACCCGTTGTTGACGTGTGGACAGCCGCCAGAGAGGCGTCCATGAGTCATTAGTCAGCGTATGCAGCGGTTGTTCCCGGAGGCTCATCTCGAGCACGTTGCCTTCAACGCTTCCAAATGTTTGACGCCTGGTGTGACAAAAGTGGCGGGTAATGAACGCCGACGTGACCAAAACAAGAGGCGAGACTGCCGGTGGATTTGTGGCGGTAATGAATAGAAAACATCTGATAGGCTCAGCGGGGCTGAAAAGAGACACAAGCCGAGCCGGCGACACGTGGCTCGTTTCAGCCTCGCGGTTCATAAACATCAAGTAGGCGTGCGCACTGTTTATGGTGGTTAAAAATTCTATTTTATCATTTCTAGTCAGTCATTTATGAACAGTACACTAAAAAAATAGATTTCCATAGTAAAGTCGGATTTGTTTTAAAAGATGTGATCGAATCGAATCGAACGGTTCCACTCCTTGAATCCTTCTTTCGACATCTTGGTAATTTTGAAGGTGTTATTTGAGTTTGGACTTACATTGCCGTCCTGGTCGTCGTCGTCGCTTTCGTCGTCGCTGACAACGGGCTTGGCCTTGGCCCGGCTCTGCCTTTTTTTGCCCCGTTCTGCGCTTCCGCGAGCCTCCTTGTTCAGCTTGATCTTCACCCACACCGACTTGGCTGGAAGCCACAAATAAGGTCTTCAATTGTGAGTGTAAAAAAGTGCAGTCTTTAAAAACACAAACTATTATTAGATCGCTGGTGTTGACGTCCCGGTTTTGTGCGGAGTCAGATGAAGTGCAGAATGACAATGAGACCTTAATGTGTGTGTGTGTCCTCACCCTCAGCCTCTGACTCTTCCTCCTCCTCCTCCTCCTCATCTTCATCGTCCTCCGTGTCATCCTCGCTCTCCTCGTCCTTGGAGATCTTCTGCCTGGCGCTCTTGAACACCGACTGGAGCACGATGGAGTCCTCGTAGATCTTGCGGTACATGTTGGCAAAGGCGTGGCTGCTCAGTGCAACTTGATTACGACGAGGGCGTATTTTAGGATTGCGTCACACCTCTGTGGTTCGTAACCAGCCCTTATTCAAAACGCAAACGTTTATTATTTATATATCTACGGAAACCGAAAGGTTCTAAGCTCGTTTGAGAAACCCTTTCCCAGGCTTCCAACCGATATTTGGAATCCTAACCCCATGTATGCTAATTTCAAACGCTTGCTTCAAAACCTAATTGGAAACTTCTAGCTCAAATCCTTCTTTAAAACGGCAACTCTTGTTTCTTTCGAAAACAATGACTCATTTCGAGCCTTGTTTTATTGCTTCTTTAATCACCGAAGCAGCAAAATGTCAACAGGGATAAGGTCAACTAAACGTGTTCCCGGGGATTTAACGCAAACACATTGTATTGCCAGCAAGCTCAATTTGCACCGACCTGGGATCCTTCCAGGTTGAAGGTCTGCGCGTTGTAACAGAGCAGCATGACGTCCTTCTCCAGATCTCCGACGCTGCGGTATTTATGGCTCCTGACGCGTTCCTGCCGAGCGACGGCGCATTGATGGCTTGAGCCCGTAAAGGCCAGGAACCTTGACGCAGACATACCTTGATCTTCTTGAAGTCCACGGGCTTCCGGATCAGCTCGTAATATTCCGGTAGCTCCTTTCTGGACGGAAGCTGGACAAAGACCTCGCTAAGCTGTCTGCCAGCCCTGAAAAACAAAACAAGCAAGCTTGAAACAATATTTAAAGAAGTTGAAAGTTGGTTTGAAATTCTAATCCTGTTCCGTTCAACCCATATTAGGGCCTTTTCACAATAATAATAAACATCTCGCATACATTTATAGCCTAAATTTGTAAATGACACTTTTATGATGTTAAACAAAAACTGTAAAAAATGTCTGCCTGTAGAAGAAGTCATTTTATGCATTGAACATATAAAATATCGGAATATTTTCTGCTGAATGTCGAAACTGGCATTATACTAAAAAAAGTAAAAAAAATTATAATTTCAGTGGGGTCCCATTTCAAACCCTAATTTTAAAAATAATGTAACCCAACAAATGTGGAAGTTACTTTTGCAAGCTACTTGAGGAATTCAATTAGACATATGGGATCCTTTTCTTCTCAGGGGAAATAAATGCATCAGGGCTTGAGGCGTATCCACCGGCAAACATGCCCCCCCCCCCCCCCCCCCTCCTCCTCAACACTTGGAGATGCTGCGACGCATATTCAGTCTCAGACCCCCTTGTGTCAAAATGGATGGAAACGTGAGCCCGAGGCTGTATGCTCTGTTGGTAAAATTGATCATACTATTGATTCAACACCAAGCTGGATTATGAACGTGCGGGTGAAAAATGTAACATTTTCTTTGCTACCGTGCTCAAAGAAATCAATCAAAGTGGACTCATCGTGAGCTTTTGTCCAAACAGCCCAAGGATAGACAAGTATTAATTGTCGAACCTGATGTCGAGCATTCGAGTAGGTGATATTTTGAATCATTATCAAGTGCGCAATTTGCTCCAACCCTCGAGGAGGTCGTCCTCACCCGTCTCTGTAGTTGATGACGGTGTCGATGATGGTGTTCATCTGCTTGGTGAGTTTGGGCGGGTTGGGCGAGAACTTCTCGGCAGGCGGACGCCCTCGCCTCTTCTTAGCCTTGGAGCCCCAGTCCTCCCTGGCCGACGACGGCTCCTTGTCCTGCCGCCGCTTGCGTTTGCGCTTCTTCAGGCGGATCTCCTCCTCCATCTCCTCCAGGTTGCCGTCCTCGATGGCCTAACGGGGAGGTCATCATCACACAAGACTCTCGACTCTGCCAGCAGTTTAAAAACCGGGCGCCGCTCGTTACCCGCAGCCACTGTTTCTCGGTCAGCGCGTCACTGTAGTCCACGTCCCGGCGACAGCGGGACCCTCGGCCAAACATCTTCTCCTCCTCCTCCTCGTAAGTGAGGCGCTCCACCTCGGCGTCGTCCTTGATGATCCAGGAGGGAAGCTCGTCCTCTTCCATGAGGCGTGGCTTACGTTTCGGGTTCCGGGCTTCCTCCCGCCGCCGGTCCATGTCGAAGCGCTGAGATCGCACAGGAGGGTTGAGTGGAAACGCGGCAACGGGTCTTTGGTTTAAAAAAAAAAAAAAGACGTGACGCTTTCTTACCATGTACAGCTCAAACTCATCTTCATTGCGGGCGATCATCTGGTTCAGGGTTTCGTCGTCGGGTACCTCATTTTCCTCCTACATGTGAAGACACAGCGGAAAGTGATTCAACTCCCACGAGGCATGCCGGCAAGCCGTCCACATACCTCGTTCTGCTCCTCGTGCTCTAAGATGGCCTGCAGGAAGACGCGGCGCTCGTGGCTGGAGGACTTCTGGTCGAACATGCCCGCCTGGATAACCTTCTGGTCCACGTTGAGTTTGTACTTGGCGGCCGCCAGGATCTTCTCCTCCACGCTGTTGACGGTGCAGAGGCGCAGCACGCGCACCTCGTTCTGCTGGCCGATGCGGTGAGCGCGATCTTGCGCCTGGAGGTCCTGAAAACGAGACGCGGCTTTTTAGTCTCATGTTAAGATGTAGAGTAAAGTTGCAATGGTTGCTCAAACAACCCGACTGACCTGATGGGGGTTCCAGTCGCTGTCAAAGATGACGACGGTGTCAGCGGCCTGCAGATTGAGTCCGAGGCCGCCAGCCCGGGTGCTGAGCAGGAAGATGAAGTACTGCGACCCCGGCTCATTGAATTTCTTCAGCAGCAAGGCTCGGTCATCCGACTTGGTGGTTCCTGGAAAAATGAAAGAACCGAATTAGTCTCGGGTTGCGTTTGAAAAGGCAAAATGTGATCAACCCTTTTTTTTTTTTTAAATCAATTACCCCAGGCATGCCTCACATAAATATGTTAATTTCTCTTCTATTCCAGGAAGAAAAGCTGTTTACTGAGTCTTTTAATGACGCTGGTTATCATGATAATACAACTCGACATCCATCCGTACTCGGTTATTTAATAGTTGCCGATATGAATACGATGAAAACATATCAGCCTTCTACTTGTGGACGTGAAGCACAAAGAAAGCGTTTTCCTCAGCATTTTAATGTCACTTATTATCATGATAATACATATTTACATCCACCTATACACCGGAAGGAATTAATTAGTTGCATATATTAAATAATGAAAAGATATCAAGTTGTGACTTGCAGCAATATGAGCAAACATGATTAGTTTTCGCAGCTCAGCCATCAGTCAACGTCTGCTATGACAGGGTGTTCCGAGAAATTGGATGACGGCATGTATAATGTATGATGTTGTTCCATATTGCATTATGTAACCCGATTCCAAAATGTGCCGGCTTTACTTGACGGCAGCGGTCACCAACATGGTGCCGCTAAAGACTTCAATCTTACCGTCTAGACGCAAATACTGAAAGTTACGGGAGCCAAAGTAGTCCTCCAAGATGGTCATAAGTGTGGTCATCTGGCAGAAGAGCAGCACCCGGTGATTGGTGGCCTGCAGCTTTGGCAGGATGCGGTCCAAGAGCTCAAACTTCCCAGATGCTCGGTACAGGTCGGGCCTGGGTTGGAAACGGACGGCGCAATTACTGACAAACAAGATGAATGTGGTTCCGCTTGAAAAGCGAAGCTACAACTCCGCCGGGATTCACATGGAAGCAGCACACACTTCCCATCCTGTTAGAACACTCTGATGCAGAGGCAATGGATACACAGGCAGTAACCGCTCGCCAATTACGGCAGAGACGTCGATAATCGCCAATTATCGCCGCACTGTGCTAATAACAAGCTGTAGACAACACTTGGCAAATTACTAGCACACGACGTTGGCTTCACATCAAATGATTAGCTTCTGTCAACAGCGGCTAGAAAAAAAAAATATTAAAAAAAATAATCAAGCTTTTTTTTTTTTTTAATTCAGTCTTACCCACTGATGATGCCGTTGGAGTAGCCCATATGCTCAGCAAATGACTCCTACGGTAGAGAATGAAACGATCAATGATCGATCGGCTCCACTTTAGGTCAATTAACTCAGATGGCGCTAAATGAGCTCATAAACATCACTCACCTCGATATGTTGGAACATGTACGGGTGGTTGCAGATTTTCTTCAGCTGCATGATGGTGTTCATAAGGGTCTTCGCTCCCCCTTTACCCTGATGCCAAAAGAAAAGCAAACGTGTGACGTGCAGAAGTAACTGCCAATCAACGTGGTTGTACCTTCTTGTCTTTCTCCGAGCCATCGGTGAGGAGGATTCCCTTTTGCATGTGGCGGTACAAGACCTTCTGTATGGCGGACATGTCGCATTTGATAACATACTCCACCTGTGCAGAAGGTGATGAGAAAAATCACCATATGAACGTCATTCTGCTCATTGTACTCCAAAGTGTGAAGCTCCGTTTAATGTCGTAACTAGAAATCCATGAAAATTGAATGAAGAGCAGTTGATAAATTTCCCCCGTGTACACGGCTTAAATGAGAAAAAATAATGAATTACTATTTAATTATTGTGAGGTTAGAACCCCACTGTGACATGTTTACAAATTCCTAATTTCTTCATGCTTTCAAAAAATATTTAGAAAAACAGCTTGGGGGAAACTCAACATTTTGGTGTTTCCAATTAATCACTTTTAGTTATATGTGTTAAAAAAAAGACTTAAATATTGAAGGCATACACATAATTTAAAGAGGAAATGCAGTAGCCTGAGGAAGTCTGCTAAAGCAGATAAAAACACAAACTAAGATCACATAAATTAATCGCTAGTGTCAATATGATGTGAGAAAATGTTCGTGAGTTGTAATCAAATTTAATTGTTGCTGAAAGGATTGAAGCACTGAAATTTGGTTGATTAGCATTAAGATAAACGGCCCTTCTTTGCAATTGTTTGCTTGTTTTCAATCATTCTTTTTGTTCTGTTTTTGTTTTGTTCTCTTTCGTTTACAAGTAAACCAACTGGGAGTGAGAAACTACTTGAAGCCTCTTTTTAAATCCAAAACACCCGAAGATCAAGAAAAAAACGTGCTTGCTGATGAATTATTTTGGTGCTACAACACCACTGTGATAAGTTCAAAAAAATCTTTTTTTGCACATTCCTGCAATCACTCCAAGGGAGGTGCAGCATCTTGAGAAGACTGCAGATTAATTTTAGATTGCTAACAAGGTGAGGTTTTTTTTTTTGGTGTTAGACTCCACTGTGATGTGTTTGCAGCGACTTTGAAGCTTCTCACCTTCTCTGGCAGCTGAGACTCCACCTCCTTCTTCAGGCGTCGCAGCAAAAAAGGGCGGAGAACCTTGTGCAGACGTCGAATAATCAAAATGGTCTCCTCCTCGTTGAGGTCCACCTGAAGAAAGTCCAGAACAATAAAGAGTGACCTTAGCAACCGCAATGGCACACGGGGGCCCGGTTGCAAACGACATCATGAGGACACCAAATCGAAGGTGCGTACTCTCTCGCCCGTCATGGCGAAGGGGGCGTTGAACCACTGCTCAAAGGTGCTGCAGCTCTTGAAGATGGTGGGCAGCAGGAAGTTGAGCAGCGCCCACAGCTCGGGCAGCTTGTTCTGCAGTGGCGTGCCGGTGAGGAGCAGGCGGCGAGGCGCCACGTAGTGCGTGTTCAGCACTTGGGTCAGCTTGCAGTGGTGGTTCTTCATGCGGTGGCCTTCATCCACTATCATGTACTTCCAACGGATCTGGAAAAATTATTATATGGCAAGGACAGCGATAAAGTTCATAAGTCTCCAGAAGTACATTACGAGGATGAAACTTTTTTTTAACACTGTTTACAGCAAAGTATGAGATGAAAAGTCGATAGAGTGCGACATTATTTCAAGGTTGGTGTGATAGCGTTCTCCTTGGCGGTTATAATGCCGTTATCAATACCCTTCTCCCACCAAGAGAACGGACTCTTGGGCTCCACAAAACATCTGGCATTTAACAAACACCCCAGATATCAAAGGGGCGTATCGACAAAGCCGTCAGAAAAGCGCCGCGTACGTTGCTTGAGCCATCTCCAAAAAAGAAGCGGCTAACGGGGCCCGCATTCATTTTGGAGTGCTCGATAAATCAATGACGGCACTTACAGTCATGCTGAACTTGCATCGGGCCCGTCTTGGAATTGGAGAAAGAAATGATAACAGCGCCTTATCTGCTTTGAGAGACTCACTCCAGTGATCTCCCACGGCCAATTTGCTTGCAAGGGAGCAAACAGACAAAGCTCCCAACAGACAAGGTTGGGGCTAAGGGACTTTTTGAAACTTTTGTTGTCAACATTTAGGGAACCTTTCACATCCAACGCTCCACTGTGAGGAAAAATGTGCCATGAAGTCTAGAAAATGTTGAACAAAAAATAAATAAATCAAGCCAATTGGTGTGGTCACTAGCCAGCAGCTATAGTTGCTGGTGTTATAGGTTAGCAGCTAGCTTAAGCTAACAGGTTGCCGGAGGCTCCTCCACAGATGTCACGTTGTGTCACTTGACAGAACGTGAAGCATTTATTAAACGCAGCAGAACATTCATTCAATTTGTGGCTCACGACAGGAATTTGAGTCCGTGCTCCCTGATAATTCCTGTGTACGTCCACAATCCTCGGCATTCCAACATATTACGGACGCCTGAATAACACAACGCACTCACAAATGGAAGTAACGGCGAGCGGCTCTGAAAATTGGGGCATCCAGGGAAGACGTGGGGTGTAGCTTTTTGTAAGAAAGCTAGCTTGCTAACTGCTCACTGGCCAAGTGATTGTAACTGATTAACTCATTGTAATACCGCCAGATAGCTACTGAGGCTAACAGAGGCAATACGTTCTTGTAGTGGAGCAAAACAAAAGGTCATTTTGAGGTCAAGAGGTCTCACCTTGGCCAGTATGTGCTTGTCCTTGATGATGTACTCATAGGTGGTCAGCAAAACGTTGAACTTGCCGCTGCGAAGCTGCGGCACGAGTCCCCGGCGTAGTCCGGGGGTACCCTTTGGTGAGGAAAAGTTTTTTTTGTAATAACAAACAAAGCAAAAAACAAAAAAAGTTTTTTTTACCTTGTAGGCAATTTTGACCACGGATGGAGCCCACTTGTCAAGCTCGTAGATCCAGTTGGATAAAGTCCTGAAAGCCAGAAAATCGAGGAGAATTAAAGCGACGCAAGCAAGAAGCAGTGAGTCAAAAATATTGCTTGCTATTGGAGACTTTTGGAAGGTTTTCAAAACTGGCTGTCTGGTCTGATGCCTTCACAAAGGCGGAAAAGCGTAATTAGTTCAGCGCATATTAAAAGATTACATCGGAGCTTTAATCTGCCAAAACAGTAATTACGAAAGACAGCGTGGTCTTCTGTTGTCTGCACACCCTGGGGTCCAAGTTTAAGACTGAAACACTGGCAGAATAAATCTTATTTTACTATTAGTCAATAAAAGGTTGACGCAGACGTCAAAGAAACAGTTGTACTTTGACAACTATGCAGACAAACCACTTAAGTATTTTGGGTTTGAACATTGATAAAAAAAAAAAAAACTATATTTACAAATTCATTAAAGAGAATCTGTTCTGTGCTGTGATTGGTCACTTTCAGGGTTCAGGGGTGTGACTTGGGTCAGTCGTCTAAAAACTTAGAATTGGCACTAAGCGTTTTGTAAACAGGCTAATTAAGTCAAAGGCTTATGTGGACATCAGGAGCGTTACATAGGATGTGAGTATTAGGAAGCTCCTGTTTCATATTTGTATGCTAATTAGGCTAAGGCGTGCATCCAAATCAGCAGGCTGCTCGTGTGCCGTCTAAGGATTTGAAAGGATTAATGGTGAGCAAAAACAACCAGAGATAAATTGCTGATTTCGTTCAGTCCAATCAAAGACTGAGAAGCTTGTTTGTTTTATATAAGCGTGTTTTAACCTTGTGAAGTTTCGCACCGCTGCAGCTCTGATGCCAAGTGTTGGGAATCCAGCAGCTACGTTGAATACCAATTTGCAGCGCCGGTTTCTTTAAAAATATCGACCCATTCATCATGGCTGACGCTTATCTGCGCTTGTGTAGTCGCCGCAAGATGTCAAGTCAAAAAGTGCGCACGTATTGATTAGCCGCAATCGGATTTCACGCTACTGGAATTTAAAAAAAAAAAATGTGGATGAAATAACATTATGTCGTATCTAAGAGGAAATGTGACATCATCTTTGGTCAAATTGGGATTTGCATGCTTGCAACCAGAGGCTTCAAATGAGGGTTTAGAATTTAAAATTAGGATTTCAAACCTGGAGTGTTATTATTATTTTTTTTTAAAACAAGGTTAGCTACTTTCAAATTAACGTTTCAAAATAGAGTTAATACTTCAAATTGCGATATTTGAGTTTCAAGTTCGGGTTTGAAACTAGGTTAGTGTTTGGATCTTATTTCTAGGCATTTCCATTAACGCTGTGTTTGATTTGTAAGGAATTGCAAGGAGTGCACGAATTCCATTCCACTCCACTTTCAGTCTCTCCCTCCTGCTTTACTTCACTTAATCCTCCGATTGTGTGAGAAATGCCTTTTGGACACAAAAGCCAGTTCAAGTACTGACGAGAGAGGCACGATGATGAGATAGGGCCCGTTGAGTCTCTTGCGCTCCATCAGGTACGTGATGAGGGCGATGGTTTGGATGGTCTTGCCCAGGCCCATTTCGTCTGCCAGGATGCCGTTTAAATTGTTGTTGTACAGCGACACCATCCACTCCAGGCCTTGAATCTGAACACGAGAGACGCAAGAGTGTTGACATACTTGTTAACGCAAACGGCGACAACAAAACGTGTTTGTTTGGAGGGCGTGCTGAGCATGAAAGCGAGAGAGTGGGGGGATATCAAATAGGGGAAAGAACAAAGTGGAGGCGTGGCCATCTGAATAACAAATTAGAACAAATCGGCTCCATTCCCAGATGACTAACTTGTGCATCCTGAATAAATAAAGTCGCTTAGCACACAACAGCTGGAGAAAATATTTGCAAATGCTCATTTGCTGGAAACGTGAGGCCGAAAGGTCTTAAAAGAGGACAGTGCATCTGACAGAACAGGAACGGGCGGGAATAATGATGATTCTTTGCTAAGGGTTTTCCGAGAATAGTTTGTCTCAAGTCGACCGACTTTTTTCTGAGCAGTAAAAGACTCGGGTGGTTTCTACAAAGCCTTAAATGCATGGTGAACTCTGGGCCTTATCTCCAGTCCAGCCAAGCTGAGCCAGTGTCCCTTACAAGTTCAACGCCACTGCCACCCGCCCCGCCCTCCTCCATTTGCGCGCCCTCCTGCACTCCAAGTTGATCTTGGCAGCAGGATCATCTTGCCTCGAAAATGAACTTCAACCTCAAGGGACGAGTAGTCTGAAATGGACAAAATGTTCCAACGGGATCATAGCCGCTGTGTTTTATTCATTTTTCTTCTGTGATTGTGTTAGCTGTCAAAAACGCGGAGCGCCGTGTGCTTTTAATTGGTCGGCGGTCTCGCTGTGAGCCGACATTGCGCTCTGCCCTTTTGATGATCGGAATCCAACCCCTGTAGCTCCTCGCTGTCTGGCATCCCCCACTATCTCCTCGTTGTCTCTGAGGGGCCAAGCGTCGCAGCCTTCATTACGGGGTCGTGCTTGACTACCTTGGAAGATGAAATGCCAACGCAACGGCGATATTAAACAAAAAAAAATTGCCGCGGTTAAGTTTACCGGATGACGGTTAGCATGACAACATCCATTTGCCCTCAAAATCTGGTCGGAAGCATATTAAGATGAGAACCAGGCAAAGGGAAATGGGAACAATTACAGGAAGAAGAAAGAATTTCTTAAACAGTGAGGGAGGGCGGACTCATGCTGGTCTCCCAACGACGTCATTGGGCGCTGTTTCAACCACGCTCCAAAAAGTGCCCACACAACCTGTCACTTGGTTGTGAGTTCACCGAGAAGCTGCACGCACATACCTGGTAGTGTTTGAGCGAGCCGTTGATCAGGAGAGACGACTGCTTCTCCACCCTCTCGATGACGGCGTGGGCCACGCCGTAGTAGGACTGCAGGCTGGCCTCGTCTGTCGGCACGCTGTACTCGTCATCCACGTCTTGTTTGGATGATCTGAACGTGTGTGTGATTCAACATCAGACTCCCGTGCATTGTTATTCAGTACTTGTTAAGAAAAGAAGCAGTACAGACTCGATAATGTGCTTGGCCTCTTCGACGGGATCTTCTATGGTCTTGTCATTTTCGCCCTTGGCCGTCTCTCCTTCCTCCTTGAGACATAAAATAATACGTTTTGAGGACCCGCCAGAGTATATTCATTACAAGAAGTATGTTTGATGTGGAGGACCGCATTGAGAGTGTGCATTGCTGAAATGTGTACAGCTACAGCCCCCTAGTGGATTACAAGTGTGAGATTGTATTGTGAGGATTTTGAGTGTGGGATTTTATTTGATGATGTGCCATGAGATTTTTCTAACCTTGGCTTAATAAAGAAATAACGCACTAGCTAGGCCGTCTGTTTCTGTGTGTGTATAAACCAAATAACCTTCCATAATAATCGCATTGTATTGACGACTCACTGACCTCCTCCTCAAACTCAGAGCCGCTCTCCTCGCTGTCCGACCTTGGCGCAACTTCGTACCTGTGGTGAGTATGAAAAGCTAACAGTTAAACGAAAGTTTCTAACATTGCATCGCTGAGCGGAGACATCTAAAAACTAAAGGCGAAAAGCAGAATGGGTCTTCTCACCCGGGGTTCATTTCGAGCCAGGCTTCCAGCTGGCTGGATTTGGGTGCCTCGGTACCCTGTAAAACTTTGCCCGTCTCCGTCTGGATGACCTTGACGGGCAGCTCGCTCATCTGGCTGCTCTCGTCCATGGGCTGCAAACACACCACAAAGAGTGGACGAAAACTTGGTTTTTCCTCCAGAGAGGGTGAACACCTGCCGACTTACCTCCCCATCAGGTCCGATGGCACTTGTTCCTTCACCACTTTCTCCGTCAACCTTCTAGATAAGGAGCGCATTGGCGTCACTCAACAATTTAGCTCATAATTTGGAATTGTCTTACGGTGCGTCCGTACCGCCTTCTTCTTCTTCTTCCGTCGCTTCTTCTCCTTTGCCGCCTGCGCAGCTTTGTGCTCGTACACCAGGGTGGTGAGGTTGGCCACGTACTCGTCCGTCTGCTGCAGTAGGTAAGCCAAACGCTTGTCCTTCTTCTGGTCGATGAGTTTTCGATAGCCCTCCTCATCCTCCGCCTGCGATGCAAACCATTGCAAGAGACCTTGTTTCTTAACCAAATTCAAGTTTCACTACAGTTTCAGACAGTTTTGCACATTTTATCACATTTTTATCACTGCTGCTTTGTACTTTGGCATGCAAATGTGAATATTTAAAATTTATATATGTTCTCCTTGTTGCCGCTAAACTTTCAGGTTCAGGACCACTGTGATCTTAGTAAAAAAAAAAATCAAAATATTAATCTGGAGTCCTGTACAGTACAACATATTGGAGTAACTTAAAGTTGTTACCATAAGTCTCCTCATTCGCTCCTTCTCGATCCTCTCAGTCTCTTTCTTCTGCTCCCGCTCCGTGTTGGTGTGCCAAGTGGCGATGGCTCTTGTGAGCTTCTGCATTTTCCCCGACATGGAGCGGTGGTACTCCTTGAAGTCTTTGGCATGCTGGAGGATACTGTTAAGGTATTCCTGGAGGAAGAAAAAAAAAAATATATATATATATATATATATTTTTTTTTTTTAAACCTCTGAGACACCTTTCATGTGTTAATTTTTTTGTTTCCAACCTGGTGTTTCTGCCGGCGCTTTTTCTCCTGCTCCAACTTCTGCTGCTTCTCCAGCTTCTCTGTCATGCGTGCCTCCCGTAGTGTCTGCCGCTTGCTGCGGCGGTACGCCTTGGAGTTGAGGGCCGTTTCCAGGGTAGTGTCCCGCCGCATGCACGCCACCACGTCCTGTCTCAGCTAGCGAGAGAGGCATATGACAGTCCGTACAATATTTCCGGGAAGAATTCACGATCCGGATCTTTGGTACAGTTAAGACATTATCTAAAGAATTTCTTATTGTTTGTAACACACTAATATAAAATTGATCTGCACACTGAAGGAACTTAATAATTGTAGTCTTACTTTTTAAGCACACTTGGAAATGCAAAAAGGTCACAAACCTGCCGCTGGAAGTTGAGAAGCCGCAGTGCCTTGAGCTCCACCGTGGCCTTGTTCCTCAGGTCGGGCGGAAGGGAGCCCGGCAGACTCTCCAGCTCTTGGATACGATGTGCAATCCGAGCCTGCAGCCTGGTGGACGTCATTATCGAAGTGATTCGTGGAAACTAATCGATGTGTTTAGGGCTACAAAGCACAGTCCTTTTACCTGTACTCCCTCTCTTGTAGGATGCCCACCGGGTCCAGGCCCTGTGGCTTCTGAATGGGTGTGACGCGGTTCTGCTTCTGCTGCATCTGCAGCATGGGGGACACTTGCTGGCCCGCCGGTTGAGGGGCTACGGAGCCGCCCGGTAGGGGCCCGGCTGGCAAGGAGGCGGCCTGGGGAGGCGCGGGCGACGGGCGACCGCCGCTCACAGGGGGGAGGTGCTTGGGGGCACCGGCTTGATTGTCGCCACCTTGACCTGGAGAAGAGGAAGCTTAGTGATTGTGTTGTCTACTTTTTTTTAATTTTGGGTCAGTAAAAATGACATTTTTGAAACGAGGCATTATGATTTGAGTTTCATTTGCAGCTCAGTGGCCTAGTAGTAGAGTGTCCGCCCTGAGACTGGAAGGTTGTGGGTTCAAACCCCGGCCGGGTCATACCAAAGACTATAAAAATGGGACCCATTGCCTCCCTGCTTGGCACTCAGCATTAAGGGTTGGAATTGGGGGGTTAGATCACCAAATGATTCCCGAGCGCGGCACCGCTGCTGCTCACTGCTCCCCTCTCCCCCAGGGGATGGATTAAAATCACATGGGGATGGGTTAAATGCAGAGGACAAATTTCACCACACCCAGATGTGTGTGTGACGATGATCATTGGGACTTTAACTTTATCTTTTTGTGCTGTTTGGAATAAAAGTAAAAAAAAATCTTTGTTCTAATTAATAATTACCCCCCCCAACCCAGAAAAAAAAAACTTTCCTGTCTTACTTAATGGATACGTGTTGTGGACGTCATCAAATGAGCACGTATTTCAAAAAATTTACCTCAGCTTGCTGTCAAATAGAAGAGTGTGACGCAAGAAGTTGGTTGGTTGGTTTGAAGTTTCGTCAGCTTCAAATTCGATTTTATGATGACATATGGAATAAAAAGGCTGAGTTCTATTTCACCGCACTGCTCACTTTTTTAAGTATTTACGTATATGTCTAATTTTGCTGTAGACAGGCAGGTTTGCTTTCAGCAGACAGATACAAGAAAAGTGCAAATATGCCTTTTACATCTCTATCGAATATCCTTTTTTGTTTTGAACTCAGCCATTTGCGAGGGAGCAAATAAAGGAAGCAGAGAGGCAAAAAAAAAAAAAAAATCAATCAGTTTCTGTAGAGAAAATGTGTATCTGAGCTTTAATCGATCTTTTGCAGTGTTTTCAGTCTCCAGGTAAAATGACAGTTAGCCTAACTATCCAAAAAGTTGGGTTGCATCCTTTTCCAATACATACCATCGAGCCAAGGTTTGGGTCCTGCACCTTGATTGTGTCCTTGCATGGCTGGAGTGGGGCACGGGCTGGACTGGGCTCCACCCAAAGGTGCCATTGGCATGCCTTTGGACCAAAACACATGTTCAAATGTTGGTTAAAAAACTGCAGATTATCAAGCAACTAAATATATAACAATATATCATTCGTACCTTGAGGTCTGTTGTAAGGACTACCACTCGCCGTCTGTTGCTGCTGCTGTTGCTGCATTGTGGGTAGGCTCCTCTTTCCTTGCACGGCCAGTTGGAGGTTCTCGGGCAACGGCTGCCCGCGCCCCAACACCTTGTAGGCCAGGATCTGAGCCCGGAGCTGCTGCAGCTGGGCCTGACTGAATGCCGATGGCCCACGGCCTTGCTGGCCCATGCCGGACATGTTGGGTACCATGCCACCGCCGCCGCCTCCTCCTCCTCCTGCTTGCGGGTCCATGGGCATCATGGGGCCCGGCTGGGAGGGGGGCATGTGGGGTGGCGTGGGTCCTCCGCTCCCGGACATGGGACTGGACACGTGCTCATGTACGCCCATTGGTGAAGGATGGGGGGACATGTAGCCTGAATTAGAAATGAAAGTTCAGAGACCAGAGATTGGGGAATTGTGGTTAAACTTGAATTAAAATAAAGAAGCACAGTTGAAATTTACCCTGGCCATGTTGGTCCATTGGGCTCTGTGGGGGGCCCATGCCGCTGTGGAGAGATCTCATGCCCACGCCTTTCATGTGCCCAAAGTGCATCGTGTCCGCCATTGCCTTGTCGTTCATTCCCTCCATGGGCTGAAAAAGCAAAAGCAATGATATTGATATAAGACTATGCTACAGAAGTTAGAAAATGGCCATTTTATTTCACGATTTCACACACAGTATGAATTAAATGAATCGTGTCATGTCTACCTTGTGCATAGAATACATCATGTCTTGCGAGAAGTCACTCTGCCCCTGTCCCTGCATGCCGTGGGCCGCATTGGGTGTTCCGGGCCCGGGGCTGGGTCCCATCATGCTGTGAACTGAGCCAGGTGACGGGTCCGGTCCGGGACTGGGGCCCAGGATGGGGCCGGGTGAAAGGCCCGCACCCGGGGAAGGGCCAGGATGGGACATACCACCTGATGGGTCAGAAGGAGTGGACATGGACTGGAACGCCGGATGATAAGCAGCAGGCCGTCTTTAGGGAAGAAAATAGATTTAAATGCCACTAAGAATCTAGTCAAAATCTGGGCAGTCATAAACTCGAATAGAACCCAAGTTCTACAAGCTAAAAACCTTTCAATGCTAACAAGCTATATGACAGTAATAATTCATAATAACTCTAATTAAAATAACCAAATACATATCAATTTTAAGACTCTTATACATTACATGAATACATTAAGTCCTCTATTTTGAGTCAGTTTCATTACATATTATAAGCCCTCCATTTTAAGTCACTTAAAAAAAAGGTAGCCCTCAATTTTGAATAAATTCTAACGCCATACATTTTAAGTCATTATGTCATAGGTGAGCCATTGACATAACCTTTCTAATTCTTAACATAATTACCCCATTCCCTTCCATTAACAAACTCTGACACTGGTATTGGTGATTAAAAATAATAATAATTTTAAAAAATACCTTTTTTTGGGGGGGGGGGGGGGGGGGGGGTACCTACTTTATCATTCCAGCATTTTCTATTTAGCTCTCAAAAAGCGCCAAGTGTGCCTGCCCCACATTCCAGCAAGTAAGTGGCAACGTTTTTATATACCCTTCGCGCTGACCACCACACAAGTCAATTTATTAAATAAAAATATTATTTTAACAGGAGCACCGTGAGCTTTTTGCTCCCGGGGCCGTTCATGTCAAGGCAACACATTTGAAGTGGACTCTTGATTGGATCATGGCTTCCCCTGGTAAAAAAAAAAACGGTGGCCAACATGGCGGAACGTCACTTGTGGTATCAAAGTCGAGACAGTGAGCAGACCTCCAGGTAACTACGCACGGCTCAGTCACGAATATATAATTGATGTCCACCATTGCGGTGTTTTGGGTCGTTTTCTGGCTGACACACACCCCCTTCGAACCCTCGTTCGTGCGGCTAAGCTAACGCTAAGCTAGGAGGCTAATGAGCTAGCTGGTTCTGATTCTGTGGTGTAGACTCTCTCCCCCTCTCTCTCCCTCTTGCAAAGCGAGCGGGTCAGAAAAGTTTTGACAGCAACGAGCACCGCGACACGGTTAAAAACACGCCGTACACGGCGACAAGCCCCCCCATGCCCCCCGCCACGCGGAGATCATTTACCTCTCGGCCGAAGCGAAAGTGGCACACGGCAGCAGAAAAAAAACAATCTAATGTTTCTCTAAAATATGACTGCAGTCGTCAAATTCACTCCCCCTTCGTGCTGTTTTGCTGACATATTTAAAGTTGAGCTCGTTGGCGCGGTCGTGCATTGGCTGGATGCACAGGATGTCCCGGCTTTTTTCTTCTCCACTCTTGCCTATTGGCTCCGGTGCCTTGTCGGTCGTCGTGTCTTCTTTCTGGGTGTGTTTTGGATTGTACTGTACAACTACTGTAATGTTTCAACATTGTGGTGTATTAAAGGGAAAAGACGTTTAAATAAAAAATGACATCGACCAGTTTGTGTGCAAAAGATTTTTCGACCTACAAATGACGTTGTAAATTGGTTAAACAAGCTTTATATAATTGACAGTGCTTTCTTGCCCCCCCCCTACCGACTTGTGTGAGGTTCTTACATTGACCACAAGGGGGAAGCAACACCTAGCACTTGTTCTTTAAAGCTATTTACGCTATTGAAAGAAGTCGGGGACAAAAGTGCCACATTAATATATAATAATGATAATAATAATTAATAATAAAATAATTTAAAAATACAAAAACAAAGTGAAGAAATAATATATTTTTTTAAATTGTTTAATCGCGGCTATGTATTGTGGTATGTGTTGGGGGTGTGCCTTTAAGAGGCGTAGCCTAATAGTGACATCAAGAGCTGGAAAGTTGTTGGCTTGTGAGTCTGCATTAAAAAAAAAGTTTGTCTGTATTATTCCCGTGACGGTCGGTCGGTAATGACTTAAAAAAAACATGCATAACCATTTGACTGGAACATAGAAAAAAAATCATTCGGTGTCTATTGACATTTTTACAAATAGGACCTACTGCAATGAAATTTTGAAACCATTTGTTGCGCAGACCAAAATATAATTGTATATATATATATATGTATATAGTTTATGTATATATTTGTATATGTTTATAAAGTGGTTTGTAAGTTAACCCCTGTAAACTTTCATATTCATTCATGGTTCCTTTATTTTAGAAAAACTTGCACATTAAATCTCTGTCGTAATTTTGAGGAAATTTAGATAATTCTCAAAATGGTTTAGTCGTAGATTGTTGACTCATATCAAGGATTGGTGGGAAGCATAAGATGGTGGTTGTGATTATTACTGTACCTCAAGCCGCAATCCGGCCCGGAATCATTAGGTTGGACACCAGTACATTCAAAGCACCCCATCCTGACACAGACGTTCATTTGAATATCTTGCCTCAATTAACAAAAGCTATTTAATCTCTGATCTTGGTTTCCACCCTCTCGGGCCCAACCGGCCTTTTCTTATTGGGCCATCCGCACAGGAAGCGGATGTAAATGCTAACCAAATAAACTAAGCCAAGTCACCTTGCGGCCCGTGATGCCACTCGGGTCCGGCGAGCCAGGAAAAGGCTCGGCCGCAATCATTTGGCAGTGAAAGGCCGGGCGGTTGCGGCGGAGCAGTCACCTTGAAAAAGACTCCAGTGGACCAGTCAGTGGCGTGACAATTTATTTAAATACCAAACCTCTTCAAAGGCCGTCACGCTCACAAAAGCCCAGTGGCACGACCGTTCACCCCCTCTCAACATCATATAAGAATCAAATTAAGTATTGTCGATAGTGAGTAGGCATGAAGTACTTTACCTTTAAATCCATTTCAGATTTTAGCCTGACCCCTTTGAATTTTCTGTGTATTCTGTATTTTGTTATATTTGCATACTGTACATGTAATCGGAATACTTTTCCACGTTTATATTGTGTATCAAATATTTGTGCATTTTCTACCCAATATTTTGTTCTTGTTTCTAATGTTCAGTTTAATGTCAACAAACATTCATGTATTTTTTATTAATTATGTATTTTTCATATGTTCACACACACAGCTAATGCCTGGTCGTCTGCAGGTGTACGCAAACAAGGGTGCGGCCCTCATTTATTTAGAGATGAGCCACAATTGGTGGTGAAGCTTTTTTTTCTTTTCTTTTCTTCATTGCCATTTGAATGACCACTACTAACCTTGTGGTGCACTTTTTTTTATGGCTGGGGCAGATGGCCAAGTGGATGTTTGCACATAGGAGGAAGACTTGACAAGTGAGCAGAGCCACAGTTGACAACATTGTTTACTTGTCCGACCGTGGAAATAGTACAAAAACTACCCTCAACACCACTTTTAATAATCAACAACACAACATTGTGAGGCAATCAAAGTTTAATCATTGAAAAATGGATGAAAAGCTTCATTTACTTCCTAATTATTTTGCAAAAGCTGAGAGATGGTGTTTTCACATCTTCATTCCACTTCAACACTCTTTTCCTTCCCATCAGGTCAAAGAACAGGAAGCATTTGACCTGGCAATTGATCTTAATGCGCCAAAGCGTGGCTGTGACGCATCTGCTCGGATCCATCACAACAAGAGACTTTTCCGTGGGTAATCCTGAGGCTCTGCCGTTCAAAGCGCAGCATCCCAGAAGATGGCGGTGAGTGGAAACAAACCATTAGTCACAACATGCCTCAGCTTACCATCTGAGGTGGCAATAGTACTCGCACTTTGTTCGTAAGTAGAAGTTCAGATTGCTACTTGTGGATAAAAACACTGGTGAAATCAAAATACTGAATTTGTCGACATGTACACGCCCTGAAATGTACTTGAGTACACAAGTAGAAATGATTTTTTCCTTATTAATTATATACAATACCCGTTTTGATAACTGCACTATGAAAAGAATGACAGCGCAAGCTAGCACCGGACTAGTTTTTGTTTTTCTAACATCCCAATGAGTAAAAAAAAAACTAAACCATGGTGTTTACAGCTCTCTTTTTACGACCTATTTTAATTGCGTTATTGTTGGTGCGTGTCAAAGTAACAAGCCTGTTTTGTGAAAGTAAGCAAGACATCATAAATATAAACACTCAAGTGAGAACAGTAACAAAGTACGTACACTTTGCTACTTCCCACCACTCGCATTCCATCGCTGCACTAATTCAACAAGGAACGGAAGGCAAAACACATTTTGTCCGGGAACACGCTTAACGGCGAACATATGACTTGCAGATGGAGCCGTCGTACCTTTTTCTTTTACGCTCTCGCTGTGCGGACGAGTCGAAGATGAAGCGGTCTTAACGGCTCACAGACGCCGGATGCGCCTGTGCGCAGGCAGGTATCCACTGTGACAAGCCCGAAACATATGCGCGTTCAAAAAGTTGGAAAATCACGCAAGTTAGGGGGGGGGGGGAAGAAAAAAACATTCTCCATTTGTGTGTTTTATGATGTTATGGTCATAGTCCAGGCAAAGACACAACTCAATCACAGTCTTGGCTCTTGTTCGGCTGACACGCTTGCAGGACGGGCAAGAAGTGCAGTGCCCCACCATGTTAAGCAGATGGTGATCACAAATCTTGTGAGTTGTTTGAGGAAGAGGCAAAACCTTCCGCAACAACCTCCTTTGCTGTTGCGTGGAGCAGTTTTTTTCATTGGTCATCGGGGCACTTGTGATTGAGCCCTGCCAATTCTGCCTAGCAACATGAGACCGATATTCATTTAACATTTCTTTCATTTATTCTTGAGCCTAACTGTTCATTGATTCATGGGCCAGCAGCTATATTTTAAAATCTATTCTACAGCTAAGTGAAAATGAGCATAAAGCCTCTAGAACTGAAGAATTGTGTTGGTGTTACCATTAAGCTAATAGCTAGCGGTAATTTTAGTGGTTCGGGTTATGGTTTGGGTTGAGGTTAGGGATAGAGTTACCACAAAAAAACGTTAACTCAGACCTCCAAATTATCCGTGTTGAGGCTTATGGTCGGGTTGCCACATAAAGCGCTAATTTTAACACATGAATTCTAATTTATAGGAATAAAAACCTCTTTGTAAAGTCTCTGAGCATGTCAACGATGCTTCTACAGTATCGTCTCATCTACGGCATGTTAAAACAATGTCGCCTCACATGCCGGCGATTAGCTTCGAAATTGTTGCAGATTTCCTGTCGAGAGCCCGCAGGATGCTAGGCACATGCTACGCTAAATCAACATGTGCGCTCTTGTGTTCTCCCGACAGTCCATATTTCTCTCAGGCGTAGGATCGCGGCGGCCCGGGACGGTAATATTAAACAGCACGCTTTAACAATGAATGGCAGAACACCTGCAGCACAGGCAACTACAAAGGCGGGTTTCCTCCTGACAGCGCTTCCTCTCTTCCCCGGGCCTCCCGCCTGACCCCTGCTCCATCTTGGAAAAAGATCTCAGGCAGACGAGTCGGAGAAAGTCGCTCGGCCGACCAGACAGCGCTCCCGCGGGAACGCTCGGCGACGGGAGGCGTGCCGAGGAGCACCTGCCCCGTAAATCTACCCGGGGCTTCCCTTTCATGAGGAATAACAAATGGCGGTCGAGGAGGGAAAAAGCTAAGGTGACCACGGCAGATGAGCCGTGAAGTGTGTGACCTCATGTACACGTCTGGATCGGCGCGCATCAATACAGATGTGATGCCACGTCAGGTTGCTACTTCTAAGCTAGAAAAAAAAAAATCGAAAGTTTAGTCCAGTTTTTTTATTGGAATTCAAAATGGCCAAGTGGGGGAAAATTCCAGATTGTAATGCTTCCATGGGAATTGAGGGTAGTTTAATAGAAAGGTATCGTATGCCAATTCCCGAATCTGCTGCGGTCGACTCCATTCGTATTCCAAGCACCGCCTTGAACGGCTCACTTTGTTGCGGAAAGGCGATCGCGTCGCCGCTAAGCGTCCCTGCAACAAGTCAATCCACGCACAAAGTAACCATTAGACGCCTTGAAACCTACTGTACTGTTTCCCACTCGCCCCCGCGTGCTCCTTTTTGTGCTCGGATGACTGCAAACCTCAAAGGGCCCCGGAATTTTACAGCCGGCCAATCCCCTCTAAAAGCATGACACCACTTTAAAGAAATGCTCCCTAAACAAACACTACTTAAACACGCTGCCGCTCCAGACGACAATTGGCCCAGCGCTCTCCAAGGGATTGGCTAATCCCCGAAACACGGGCCTGTGACTAATGGCGGAATTTAGCAAGAAATCGGCTCCGGTTTCAGACGGGCGCTTATCGACCCGAACGACGCGAATAGCTCGGGCCCCGTGATGAATGAGCGGCGGGGATCATGTCGTCTTTCACTGTCGCTATTGTGCGGGTGAGAATGAAACGTGTCAGAGAAGCACGTAACGAGCTTTTTCTTTGGCAACAACAAGAAAAAAGAAAACCAAAATAAGCCGGAGATGTCGAGCGCTGGCAGTTTTTCTAGCAGGGCGAGGTCGCCCGTCCGCATGAAAGTAGCTTGTGTCGACCTGTTGGGCCGCCGGAGTGCACTTGGCTAGAAAAACAAGGAATCAATCAAGCTCAGCGCACGCATCAACGGCAAGATGGAAACGTGAATTGGCGCGGCTTGCTCGGTCAAGCAAAACGTCTACTCTTGCCGCACTTCAGTACTTGTTTTTCATGTAAATTGGAATATTGTATACTGTAGAGTCATTTATTTTATAGGACTGCCATTCTGAGTTTGCGGTTACCGAAATGACCTAATTTCGCCGCAAGACTTTAACAAGCGCTGGCCAAAGCACACACGGCAACAATTGAAGGAGAAAGTGGAATGAAAACTGTTTGTATTCGATGATGTCATTCGTGTAAGCGACCAATCAGCGGTTCGCGGGCCGTTTGTTACCGGGCAGCCGAATGACGCGAGACAATGAGGATGTCATCACTTCCTTTTTTTAAAAAAGCTCAATCCCAACACGTCAGGTCATGCATGTTGAATCGCTTGGCACGGTAAGGGAAATTTTCTTTAAAAAAAAAAAAAAACAAGAAAGAAAGGAAGCCACAGAGGATAAGCCATTAGTGGCAACTCTATCCACCGTCTTGATTTGTCATTGCTAGTGAAAGGAAATCGTGGCCACTGAGCTCTGTGAAACATGCAAAGCATAACATTTGCTCAGGCCGGCTCTCTTGTGGTTTTCAGGGGAAAGCAAACGATCCCGGAGCCGGGCTCCAAGGGCTCGCGCGCGACCTCCCCGTGAACCGCTCGTTAATGATTATATGCTTGATATATGCGGCTACATATGGTAAATGAGGGCACACTTATGGGGAAGCCACAGGGGCCTTGTTATGCTTTTTGGGCTGTTTTCGCATGGCCTTAAAGATGTCCACCTGTTTCCCGTTAAATCCCAGCGGAGCGGAGCGCTCAAGTGGGAAAATGGGCAAAAGTAGCGCAAAGTCGTTTCCGGTCATTTGGTATCAAAGGCGCCGCTGAGCCTCCTGCCGTGTTCGCTTCTTAGATATTCCAGAATGGACGTAGAATTTTGTCTTTTTTTCTAAAATGTTGTCTCTGTAAAATTCATTCCTTACAGACAATGTCTGTATTTGAATAATATTATAATATTTACATATTATCAATATATCACATTAGGTCCATCATGACCAATATTAAAAAATATTATTATATTTTTATGTATATATGTTAAGATAAGATTTTTTCCTGTATTTTTAATATTAGATATTTTATTGTTACTTTTTTTTTTAAATCGTATTTTGGGAGTAATATCAAATACTGTACTGTATATCAAATGAGCGTCCGTCAATTAGATGTGGATTCTCTCATTGGCCGGTCAGTCCCCGGATGCTAGCCAATAGCGGGGGACGACTGTTCAAGACACAGGAAATCTCATGAGACTTGCAGAGATCTTGAGGGATTTGGACTATTCTATTGACCACTGATCCCCCCCCAGGAGATTCGAATTTGATCTCCAGGTTGTCCGACTCGAGGGGCAGCACAATGTAGCGCTTCAGCTGTATCGTATCTCCAGCCGGACGTTGCCAAAAACGCAGAATGACTTATTTAGTCAGAAATGCGGGGGTTGCTCCACATGTGCGGAGCACCAGGTCCGCCCACTGGGGTCCCACGATGGATGACACCAAAGAGAACCTGTCATCTATCCTTGACATTTACCAACCTAATTAAACCGCTGCGTTCGTAAGGTGTGTCCCCCCCCCCCCCCCCCCTCCCGATGGCCGGGGTCCAGGGTCCTGTCTACATTTCACTGAGGGACTTCTTTGGGCGCCCAGAAGTTTGCCTGAACAAACTTATCCCAGCTGTTCTCTGGAAAAGGCATCAGTGCGACAATTCCAGGCATGTCGGCCCCCGTTTCCAAAGCAGAAGAGATGGTTCTCTTCTTATTTGAGTAAAAATAGCAACGCCTCCCGAGGACGGCGTGTGAGCATCAGGATGAATGGTGCGGTAATTCGAGGCTTTGAATGTAATAAAAACAACAAAAAATCGAGGTTGTCGTAAATAACTTGGCGTCCGCCAGATGGAACAGGTATTTTGTCGTTTGAAGGCGCTCCAGGTATCGAGATTTTCTTTGGAAAAAAAAAAAAAAAATGCAAGTGTCCAAGATATGAAGATGACATCACGTAGCAAGTAGAGAAGGAAAGGGAGGTAGCGACGAGGTATTTTCCAAGGGGATGATAACTCCCCCCCCCCCCCATTATTTCCTATGAAAAAAAAAAGTTATTCGATGCCTTTTTAAACAACTTTCTATGCTTTCAAGGACACTTTTGTTATTTTTGAACGTTCAACTCGGCGCTTTTGAACTTGGTCGTGTTACGTAACGGGTAACCTGGGCGTGCCCAATAACGTGGCAAGCTCCCATTTACATCAGACATTCCGCCGCCACCGCTCATTTGTGGGCCAACTGCTTGAATTTTTCCAAAAGCGTACATGAACATGTTACTCATTCATTTATTTTGATGTCAGATCAGATCTCCGTTCCCCTTTTTTCCCACGAGCCTGTCTGGTCAATCATGGCCCGAGACGACCTCGATGGCGAATCAAAACAACATGGCCGCCGCAGGTGTGGGCGCTGGACGACTCGCATCCCTGGGTCGCCGTCTACCCGGGACCGCCTTCAAAGCGCGGCCAGCACGATAAGATCGCAGTCGTCCATCAAAACGTTAACACGTTCTCACTTAAATACGAAAGCCCGGCACGGCAAAAAAAAACCTTTTCTGTCCCCATTGTTCAAATATGTTCTGCTGCTTTATAACAGTCGCCCATCGCTGGAATTCATCCCCAAATACCCTCATGTCCCTCACGGCAGCACAAAGATGACTCACTTTGGGGAGTTCAACACTCTTATGTGTTGCTAAGGCGACTTGAGTTCACATACATTTGAGAAATAAAACATCACCTGAAATTAAAGTCAGACAACATTAAGGTCATAAAGTTCAAAGTTGCCGAGCAGACGTGAATAGACCCAGTGCAGAAAGAAAAAAAAAAAAGTCTTATGAAGATTTGCGAGTTGATTTATGGCTTGGACCGTCCTCGTTCTATAGGAGGCGTAAATGAGAGAAAGATGGCGGGCATTTTACGTACACGTCGTGCCTGCGAGATGGAAGTGCGTGAATGTGGCTCCGCCTCCCCGCTGTTTGATTGACAACCTGCTATTTGGACATACCAAAGACGGATACTTTATTCTTCTGTGTGTTTGTGTCAGGGGGGGAGGCAACTGCCACCCTCCCTCGCTCAATTTAGACTAAAGTAGTGCTTTGACGCCATCTTGTAATATTATAATAATATTAAATTGAGTGGATCTTAATTTAGTCAGAACTTGTCAGAACTTTATAAGCTTTGCCATCCAGTGGAAAAAAATGGAAGTATGCGTCCAAAGAGGCGGCAGATTTTCCGCCGGGGATGGCAGGTTAGCCACGGTTCCAACAGCAGGTGACTTGGAAGGGGGTCACCATGTGGTCATCATGGGGGTGCAGGGGGGGACGGGATGCTGGCAACAACTGGGAGACATCACAAGTGTTTTCCCTCAAGTCAAGGTGTCGTTTCACACTCTGGAATCTTCCGTCTGACAGCGAGCGATTGATTTGCAAGCGGTGGACTGCTACAACGATGCGCCGGCACCTGTGTCGCATTTACGCCGTTTTTGACGCTCATTAGAGCAACATTGTTGCCGCTTTGTTTAAGTTGCTTCCCATCAACAGCCACCAAAAATACAGCTATGTACAAATTTGGGTAGGCCCAAACACAAAAAAAATATATAAAATAAATATAAAATATTTTTTCAAAATTTAACACATAGTTACAATAAGTCGTTTTCTTAATATCGGCTATACATAAAAGTTACAGAAATTTTATTTAAAAAAAATTTCCAAAAGATGTCCCTAAAAAAATGTTTTAATTTGAATTCTTTCAAGAAATCAAGTGGTTATGTGAATGGCGACATTTCAAGGTTTGGGGACCCTTGAGGTTGAACATCTGCCGAGGCCTGAGAACTGGCCTGAGAACTGGCCTTCATCGGCGAAAGCCATAAATGTCAGTCGGCAGAAGTCGTAATTGATGCGAGTACAGATGTCTTACGCCACAGCATCGTTTGCTTTGACACTTTTTCCCCCTAAAAGCTGAGAAACTAACAACAAGTTACAAAAGTGGCAAAAATACTTAAGTGCACACATTGTAAATAGTACCGATGCTATTTGTTAGCCAGCCTAAGGTGTTTTGTATTGTTTGTTAGCATTAAGCTAAACTGACTTTATAAGGCAAATCTATGTGGTTGTTTTGTATTCAAAACACTGTATGTTTTCAAATATAGTAAATAAAAGTAAAAATAATCCAAAACCCCAAAATAATATTTATACTCTCTTACTTGGCACGGAATACAGCGAGCGGCGAATGTTTCGTATTAGCCGTGTGAAACGCCTCCCGTTCCCCGAGATTCGCTTTTACAAGCGAGAAACTGGATATTTCATATTTCATTCTGCTTTGAGGACGTCAGTGCACATGCGAGTGGCGAAGCGCCCCCACCCCCACCCCCTTTGATCGCCCACCACCCCTCCCCGACCGAGACTAATTGTGGGGGCGGAGAACAAATGAAAGGAATATCGGGCCCATTTCATGGGAATTGGCTGCCCGCCGCTAGCGGAATTAGCCGCCTTTACGCGCAAACGATAACTTCATGCCGCGCTGTTTGGGGATGTTAACGGTTTACTTTATTGTCACCGTGACAACATAAGGTCACGGGGTGCCAAATAGTGGGTTCACGGCCAGACGTTTTCTGTCTGTCTTAAGTTTTTTTTATTGTTGGTTATCAAATTCATCGATAATCGTTTTTGATTCTTTCGAGATTTTGTGAATTTTCTAAAATCCTCAGAATTTCAGCCACTCAGCAATTTCATATTCTCCAATTTTTGCAGTCCTCCGTGAAAGCGAAGCTCTCGCAATATCTTTGCGGTAACTCTAAGTCCGCTTTCGTTTTGGCTAACAGTGATCGGCTTTTTTTTTTTTTGTATGAAATGCTACTTAACGATCAGCACACATTTGTTTCTTTTTGTTGCGGTGTCGGATGACAAAGTTGAGCATGCACAGGAGCAATGTGTTGTTTTTGTTGTTGTTTAGCCCGACAGGTGTCACAGGCTCGTTGACCTCTCAAAGCTGTGTACGCAAAAACAAAAGCCGAAAACAAACACAAGCGCTATCTATTTAGCAGACGTCAACCGCTACTGTTGAAATGCAGCCCCAAAACAATTTCCAGTTCGTGCTTTTTTTTTTTGGGGTGATTTTGAGATACTATAAATAGATAACAATATGGTTCAGTTCAATTGTGAATTCCTCAGCGGGTAAACTTGTGGACAAACAGGGTGACCTAATGCCAGCAGAGTGTGTTTGTACTCAACACATGACTCACTCCTCGTGATTTTCAACGGGAGACAAACGCCGCTGTCGTGGAAACAATTCAAGCAGCCAAACTGTCGCTGCTCCCTCGCGCCGTCGCCGATAATCTACCCGCTTTATTTTCAATCATCCAGAAATTCGAAAACATGTGTTTTTGTCGCTTTGCCACAGGGGGCAGCATAATACATTCGGATCAAATGAAGCCATTCTTCGAAGAGGATAAAGAATTTATGTACGCTTGCAAGTGTTATGAGCTCATGGGTTGTCTTATTGGGTGGGTGGATATGTTAAAAATACTTTTGGGCGCCCGACGGCAGAGGTAGATGCGCATATTTTTGTGACACCTCTTAAATTAAATGTGAACGTCTGTACTTCTTGTCTCACCATCCAAATATGTGTGGAAATGTTCGTGTGTGGTGCCAGGTTTGGCAAGGGGCAAAGGTGGCTCACAATGATTTATTGAGAGAAATCATTCTTCTTTACAAAACCTGTTTCAGTATTGGCAAGCCATTTTTATTTTTGAGTTTTTGCCCTCTCTGCTCGGAAAACAGCTTTTGTTGTGCTCAACCTAATTTTATTTTATTTAGCTTGTGTTTTATTTTTAATGTTGTTTTTATTGATTTATTCGGGTACTTTGGGTGTTTTTTGTTTCAGTATTTTATATTTCAGGATTGAATTGTTTGATTTAATGTTTATTTTAGTCTCTGATTTGTTTGATTTAGTCTTAATTTAGGGTATTTTTATTTCATTCATGTTTTTTTTAGTTTAGTCATTTTTTTTATATTATTTTATTTCATATTTTTTAACTTGTATTTATGTATTTTTACTATTTCATTTACTAATTCATTTGAATTTGTTTCATTTTTGTGTTCTTATTTTTACCTTTTCTTCCATATTCTATATATTTTATTAATCTAATGATATGATCACATCTTTCGACATCATCTCCTAAATATGTATAGTATGTAATATTTGTTATGTAGACAACGTTTTGTGTTTGCGTGGTGCAGGCAGCCAATGGCGACCCTCGCTCGCGTTTTCGAAGGGAAGGCGGCGGTGGCGCCGACGCCGCGGAGTCCCGTCAGCGGGTTGGTCCTGGCGCTTAATGGCATGTTATCAAAACAAATCACAGTTGTAACAAAAAACACGTTTTTTTAACCCCCTCCGAGTCTACACGCCATTTCCAGGAATAAATTCAATTCAATTTACTTGAATTATTATGATGAAATTTTTTCTTAAAAGCCGAACGTTTGTTCTTCTATTAAACCCTAAATGAAAACCCTAACCCTGTTTTTTTGAAACCCTGGGTAGATTTTGAAACCTTATTTTTCAACCCTACCCTATTTAAATTTGAAAATTCCGGGCTCCCGACTGTCCCCAAATGTCACCCTTTTGCTTCTAAATCTTGAGTCAGCGCAATCAAAACTTTTTATTTACTCTGCAGTGTTCCAGAATGTTCTTTTTTCTTGCAGAGAAATTTCTGCTCCACTTTTAGCAGATCTATTAGTGGTGAAAATGAGCGCAAATCCCAAAATTTCCTTTACTGCGTCCATTCATTTAAGAAGCAGCTCCCCATTTGGGGAGGAGGGTGTGGCCAGGGTGGGAATCTCTTCATGTCAGATGATGTGATCTACTGAACTCATCTTGTTCTCGGATACCCCTCAAGTATCCAACCACCGGCCCCCTCTCCACTCCCCTCCACCCCCACCCCAGCCCTTCATCCTTCCAAGAGCCCACATGTGCCCAATATATCACCCGTCCCCCCCTTTTGTTTATTATCTCCTTGGATAAGCATGTGGAATCCCCATCTTCCAGTCTTTTACAAGCTCGCAGCAGCCGGCCTGGTAGCGCACACACACACATATACACACATACACATATGATATCTCCAATGTAACAATCAAAGAGGCACGCGAGATTTTGCGCGTTTCCGCTGGCGGGCAGATGTGCGACTTCAAACGGGCCAACATCTTATTGCCATGTGTCAGTGTTGTAAAAGAAGACCAAAACACTCCAAAGCCCCCTCGTAAATATCTGCGCTACACAAAATACATTTTGTCTAAATAGAGTCTTTGCATTTTTGTTGTTTTCTTGGAACAGGCGAGAAATGCACAAAACGCCCACAGTGGATCCTTCACTGGATATAAATCCACATATATATATATATATATATATATATATATATATATATATATATATATATATGTGGATTTATATCCTTCACTGGATATAAATCCACATATATATATATATATATATATATATATATATATATATATATATATATATATATATATATATATATATATATATATATATATATATATATGGATTAAAGGGTATCAATGTTTCCATTTTATTCAAAGTAAAACAGATAGAATGATGGCACGCAAGCGAACGAAGATGAAACAAATACATAAAAATAAAAGACATAAAAATAAAATCCATACGTGGAAAACCGTTTTTGCCGTGCAGGCCCCGCTCCAAGGTCCGAGCCCCTGCCAAGGTCGTCTTCTTTTCTACTGCAAGTGACTTCACTCGTTGAAGATGATGATGATGATGAGCATCATATGTGCGACATGCACACTCACAAATAATGTCTAGATCAGGACATTGTTAATTATGAGCTTTATTACTTGCAGACAGGAGACGTAACCTGCGAGACAAGATGACTTATTATAGGATCATCAATGTAGTCATTCAAAAAGCTGCCACACGTGGAAAAGACACACACAAACGCGCACGTACACACACTCACACACACGCCTGCACGCACGCACGCACTATCGGGCCGAGGACAGTGGGAAAAAGCAAACTGTCGGGCCAAAAGGTTGCAGCCCTGGGACGGCACGTTGCTTAAATCTTGCGTGACATTTATGTGGGCGCGTGTGAATGTAGTTTTTCCCCAACGTTTTTTCACTCTACTTTCTCCTTTGGTTAAATGCGACGGCTACCTAGCTAGTCCTCAATCTAGCTAACTCGCTGTCACTAACTGTCAGATGCCATTTTCAAATTTTAACTTTGCACGCGCAAGTTAGCCAACGCTAACGCGGTAGCTTGTTTTTGCCAA
This sequence comes from Syngnathus scovelli, assembly GCF_024217435.2. NCBI lineage: Eukaryota > Metazoa > Chordata > Actinopteri > Syngnathiformes > Syngnathidae > Syngnathus > Syngnathus scovelli. The sequence continues at coordinate 21,271,559 of NC_090849.1, forward strand.
TATTAGGAACTTGCAGGATGGCGCTATCAAAGCCAAACGTTTATGAGCGCAACTTTCCGTTAGCACAAGTTGGTGACCGTGCTGCTCCAGCTGGACACGTCATCAAGCAGCAAAGGTTAGGTTGGGCTAGGCCAGACCCCCGTTAGAACCTCGCGAGGTCCTTTACAAGGTCCTCGCCCCTTAAGACCACCCGGACGCAAAGCTATCAAGTGTAAGGACCTTGTTCACTTTTTTTTTTTTTTTTTTTTTTACAGGAGGTGACGCTCCTCAAAGTGGCTCGTTTAAAACCGCTATGGGAAAAACATCAGTGGAACAAAGTAGACTGATGAAAAATAACGACCGCAAATAATCCACACAAAACAAAATCAATGGCATATTTGTGGGCTCAAGTATATAAAATATTCTTTGTGTGTGTTATATGATAATTAGCATGGTTTTTATTAGCAGTTATTTTTGATAATGCTCACCCTGCACAATAGAAATAAAATCTATGACTAGAAATAAGCTACAAAGTTAAAAAAAAAAAGTCTACATCAAGCACGGCGGACCTTTTCACTCTCCAATAATCCTGTACATGTCATATTATGCAATTGCTCCTCTCAACAATTATTTTTGATAAGCGCCACTCTGAGCATTAGAATTAAACAGTGCCTAGAAATAATCCACAAAATCAAAAATAAACTCCTCTTTATGCGCTTTCCTGCAAAATGTCTCTCCATGGTAACTGCCAATTTGCATGACAGAAATACTCTGAATAAGCACAGTCGAAATAAGCATATAGTCCCAAGAAATAATCCCCCCCAAAAAAGAGTGGCACATGACGGGACTGGATTCATAACTCATGGGAACACATGCGCTCGTTAACGCGGCACACGCTTTGCTTTCCTCATCACTTGGTCGGAAGCGTCTGGCCTCATCATCGTCATTTATGACATTATTCTTGGCCCGCTCCAACTAATACCACAACACATCCTGATGTGATGTAAAAACGGCTCGGGTTAGGGCCATTAAAAGCGCTAACGCTAAAAGAATCTGCACTTTTTAAAAAAAAAAAAAAATTGAGACTTTTACGATTTCCTTTGAATTTTTTTCCTTTTTTTCCGGTTCGCGACTGGCCGTGGTTCCCTGCTCGATTCCCTCCTCGCTAAATCGTCTTTTTTAAGCTTTTAAAAAAGTTCAAATGCACCAGGGTCCACTTACACGTGTCAACGCCGCGCCCCGGGAGAAGCTTCCCCGGCTCGTCAAGATATATTTTTTTTTTCTTTTCCCCACCGACAGGTTTAAAGAGCACACATGTTTTTCTGGCTTTCCCATCATGCACCCCGTCACCACGGCAACACATGAATATTAGCGTTTGGTGCAAATCATAAAAGCGATGCTGTATTAAGGATTAACATTTGACTGCATTTATTTTTCTAATAATTTAATGGAACGGTTGCATCTTTGCATGAATCTTTTGAATGCTTATTTCCATGCCAAATAATTTTTTAAAAAAGTCATTTTTAATCAATTTAATAATTAAATAAATGTGAAAATAAATTGTATTTTGATGCATTTTTGCAGTTTCTCTGTGTGCACATGAGCCAGTGATGATGATGATGATTAATGGATCGACTGAATCCGCAACTTCTGAGGTGATGTCGCGCAGCTTCCCCCACGTAAGACCTTTTCTCGTTTTTATGATGGGGTTATTCTAGAGGTGGAGTCAAATATGTTTGACCTTCAAATGCACCCCTGTGTCCTTAGACAGAGGGGGGTCGGGGGGGGGGGGGGGGTCAGCTGACTTCCATGCTTTGCTGACATTGACACCTGTCCTCAATAGTGGGACCCTTTAGTCCGACCCTTAAAATTAGCCTCACTTAACACAACATGGAATTTGGTAGGCTTATCTTTTATGTGTGGACCCACAAAAAAATCACACCTTCCCCGGTGAAGTAAGTATAACGACTCTTGGATTGGACCTTTTGGAATTAAAATTGAGAAATGTTAGTGTGTGTGCACACTTCAAACAGGCCAAGGGCCAAGTGAGTTAAAACAGTGTGTTGATGTAACAACACACACATTAGCACAGACGCTGTTGCCAAAACAGGCGCAAAGTTGCACAGTGGCAACAGGTTGTTTGTCAGCCAGCACCAAGGTTAAAATCCCGAGGGCTTGGCAGCGAAAATGTTGTCACGTTCCACATTGCCACGCCTGAAAGGACACATTATGTCTGCCATTTTGAATGCGAAGCAGCCATTTTATACTGAATTGTGACAGATTCGATTTTTGTGTTCATTCTGTGTAGGCAAAGTTGAATTACCCTACATAAAAAACAGAAACCAAAATGATTGAATCCATGATACCAAAGTTTTATTTGGCAACATAAAGTTTGGTAGACATGAATGGAGCCACAAAAGCAGCCATATCTGAAAAGATGCAGTTGAGAACGGCCATTTTAGTTTGAAGCCAACCGTTTGAGTCATTGTGTCAATGCCCACATTCAAACATAAAGTTTTAATCTTTAAAAATGAAGCCCCTGAAGTCACTTTCAATACGCAACTTGAAATTTGGTAGACATGTCTTTCATGAGTAGAGCCACAAAATTTACTGTAGTGTTCAAAAGTATATATTTTATAAATTTGCTACCAAAATTGAACCACGTATCCTTGACAGAATTGGAAAAAAATTAGATGTGTGGAGCATAGCATCAAATTTCAATGACAAAACACAGAAAGCTGAGATGCCAAAATATCAGTCCAATATTAAGCCAAAGGAACTTGAGCATCAGTACATTTCCCAGCAGTGTCCTGAGATAGCAGATTCAAAAAAATAAGAACCTAAATTTAGCGTCTATATGTGCAGTCATTTACATGGACTCCTCCAGGCCAATGCAAATGTGGGCCCCTCAAGTTTTAACTTTGGCAGAGTCGCTGTTTACTCTAGTTAGCGGCAGCCAGGTGCGGCGGCCATTTATCAGCACTTTAGTAAAATCACAGCTCACGCAGCGGCGGTCGATGCGGTCGGGCAGCGGCAGCTGCGATCAGTCACGTCGCGGCGGCCGCTAAAAGAAGAGCCGTGAATCATGTGCAAAAGACAACAAAGCGGGCAGAAATAACACAGAGTGTGACGCTACATAATGTCGCTATGGCTATTTTCTTTGGGGGCCGCAATGTGACACACTTTTTCCATAGAATTTACATGAAAGTTTAGACTGGCAAATTTGCTACAAAATGACAGGTGGACGTGACATGAAATAACACTTATAAAAAAAAAAAAAAACACGCAACATGAAAAGTAGGTTGAGCTGTCAACATTGTCGTGATAGAAGATATTTTCTTAGCGGTTGAATAAAATGGACACGAGTATCAGTGGCAACTACGAGAACATTTTTTGGAAACTTAGATATTCATTTCGGTTAACACAACACTCGTTTTCCTTCTTTCTCCAAAAATGTACCTGAATGGTTCATTTCACAGTCAAGAACTAGAAGTCAATAATTAAACGTACAATAACAACAGAAGCTAACCGCATGAATAGCTGAGGTTTACTGTATCGTCACAGTTTCCAAAATATCTTCTCCAGTGGCCTTCTCCAGGTGTCGGCGCAGACATCCGCCTCGTTGTCGTCGCGGTGGTCACGCTAGCAACTCGCGACGAGTTGGGAGATGCCCCAAACACACACGCTATTATGACTGGAGGAGTTAATGGAGCGTGATGTAGTTTGCATGGCGTGAAGTTCTTCCCCTACTTTTTAATGACCACCAATATCGCCATGGCGGAACACTCCTGTTTTCCGGGATAAATAAATACAGTTGGTGACTCAAGATACTCCCCTACCTGACTTTTTTCCCAAAGTTTTTTAAGATATGAGCTGTCAATTAATGGATATTTGTTTTGCTTTGACTTGTAAGCGGAAACTCAAGATATGACATATGAGATGGCGGTCGTGTCAGATAGTAAATATTCTTGAATAAAGTTCAACTTTTTTTTGTCACCACCAAAACACCCACAAAATTTAGCATTATTCTGCTAACTTAAAGCTAATGCTAACATAAGCAATGGCTAGCATCTATTGATACTTTCTTCCACCCTTAAATCAGTATAGACATTTCCACATGTCCATTATAGGAAACATAATCTGTGTTTTCTGATGAATTTTTTGGGGGCTTTGTGGAAAGAATTTTTAGCTCCGCCAGTGATAATGTTCCAAGTAATGTGTCCTGCGTAATAGCGCGAGCAGTTTTCTCCAGCTCATTGCCAAAACGATGCGTTCAGGTTGTAGCAATCCCTGCAGCGACATTTAACACGACAACGTCGGCAGCGACGTGTATTAACGACAAAGCACCCTTGTGACCTTTTGCTTTGTTGTCACTGCGAAACAAGAGATGCCAAAGACTAAATTCCCAGGCCACTTTTCCTCGTGTGTGTGCGTGCGCGCGTGTGTGCATGTGTGTGTTTGTGTGCAAGTCAAGTCTCGAAATGGCAAACGACACCTGCGTGCACGCAAACAAAATGCTACTGTGCGAACGGCAACTGTTGATAAGGTGAAAGTGTGTGTGTCTGCGTGTGTGTTTGCGTGCTGTGAAGTCAGCAATCCGGCCGGCTCCCTTGCTGACATGCTCAATCTTCCCCCCCCCCCACCCCCCCTGTGGTCCTCAGCAGATTGTTATCAGTGGCCGTTTAGTACACACAAACGCTGTGTGGCGCACACACTCACGAGTTATGTTTACACAACAACACGTGTGAAAACGGGAACGATCTTGTCTTTGAAAGCTGCACGTACAAATGCGCTTAAAATGTTTTTCCTTCACACGACTTGACACTTGATGTGTAAATTAGGCTGCAAACATGATAAATGTCATTAAAGCTGATTGTAATCAAAATAAAGGGGCACTGAAATATTTCGGGATTGGCAGTTTTTCTTGTACTCAACAGGGATCCTGAGGCCGAGGGTCACTCGGGAAAATATTGGACGAGAATAAAATCTTGAAAGGTAGGGCTGGTTTTCTTTTGGATGTATTTTTGAATGGCTTGAATTGATTTTCAAATGGAGTTTTCATGTTTCACCAATGATTATTTGAGATTCATTGTTTGGGAGATCATTATTTATTTAGACAATTAATTACAAAAATATCCGTTATGACTAAAAGAATGTATTTTTGATGTCCTTTACGCTCAAAATAAATATATCAATTACGGGCTAAAAAAACAGCAAGAAAAATCAGCGAAGATTTGAGCATTTTTGGGGCGGCTTTTTGTTGAGTGTAATTACTACTTTTTTTTTTTTTTTCTAAGTTTATATAAATGTCCTGTTCTTAAGCAAAAGTGGCTTGAAGTTGGATTTTATTATTAGGGAAATGGCAAGATGGCGGACTTGAGTGTGAACTCTGAGGCATTTTAGGCAAAGTCTTACAAAGTTTATTGACATGAGCAACTTGTTTAAATACTTTTGACATTTTTTTTCACATGCACAAGCAGAAACAATATAATACACTGTACAAAACCAGAAAGTGTTCTTTTTGGACCCAAAAACCATATTTACATACAAAGAACCCCCGCCGACTCTGAGTTTGCGATTCTTAGTCACCCATTTGCATTTTTCAGAATGTGCAAAATTGCCACAAGTTGGCGCCAAAACCTTGGCAGACAGGAAAGTAGTAATCCGAGCGACGGAGGTTTATTGAGCTGATTTGTCTGGGATCTAAAGTTTTTTTTTTCTAAAAGAAAATTGGGTGGTTTTGTCTTTCAATGAAACGCTCGACTCATGGCGGGTCTTTTCAAAATGGCCTCCACTGAGAAGGACAGGGACTCGCCGGCAGCCATTTTGGTCCCTCCCGGCTTGGACAGAAAGTCTTTGGCGCACCTGTCGGCCATTTTGCCGGCCTGCGCGTCCTTGCCGGAACTTTCCCGGAGCTTGCGCGCCGCCTCCTGCAGGAACTCCTTACAGTACGGTGCACCCCGGAGTTCGGGCGCCGCCCCGCCACCGCCCTTGTCACCCAGCGAGTGTTGGATGAGCGAGTGAAAGGCGGAGTTGACTTTCAGTGAGAACTTGGTGGCGTCCTTAGCTGGGAAGGCTTGTCCATAGCTCCTCTTTGGCGAGTAGAAAGCAGAGTTCTCTCTCATGGTAGATTTTGGGGGATCCTGCAACGAGGTGGCTCGCGAGCCCTCAGCATCAGCCACGTCCCGTTCTGCTGGCTGGCTCTCGGGGGGCGCGGTCTTGAGCTCCCACGGCGCACCGCCGGGCTTCATATTCTGCACCGCCGTTGCGTTGAAGAGGCACTGGCGGTAGAACAGGGCGTCCCCCAGGTTAGCGGCAGCACGGGGCCACACCACAAAGCCCCCTCGTGGGTAGTGCCGGTACGTGGCGGCCACGCTCACGTTGGACGAGACCAGCTCCACGTTGTTAGCGGCCGCGGCGTACGGCACGGGCGCGTCCAAACAGGCCGGGCCCAGGTACATGTCCTTGGGGGACACCTCGGGCGAGTACGCCGACTTGTAGGCGCTGTAGTCGACGGCATGGTGCGCCACGTTGCTGGCAAAGAGGAGCGGGGAGGCCTGGCCGTTCTCCAGAAGTTCACGCTCCTTGTACTCGCGCTCCAGCATGATGCTCTCCAGCTCCTTGTCGGCGAAGGCCCGCCTCTTGCGCATGCGGTCACTCAGTGGCGGAGGCAGGCTCGGGTTGGCGGCCAGGAAGGAATCGGACGGCACCGGGCGGAAACCTGTCAAATTGGGGGACAAATTAGGACGTGCAAATGGTTTCAGGTTTGATAGCAACAGCTCCAGGACAGGTTCCCCTTTTAACCAAATAGGTCAACTCCTCAAAAGTGTAAAATAAACAAATAATATTTGCAACAGCTGCTTCAATATGAACTCGTTTTAAAGCCCATGCAGAAGAAGAGAGATGTAATTGCCAGTTTTTGACCTTCGAGGATGCTTTTGGCCAGCAGAGTTGATGGACGAACATGTCGCTGATAGATGGGCCTCCTCTCCGCTGGAATTTGTTTCCCAGACAGGCCTTTTTTGTCCTGAAAAAAAAAAACTCTGGTCATTCGTAAATAAAATTTGTTTCAGATCAAGTCACAGCTAGCATCAATCTCTTTGTCTCTCAAGTCGTGTGTCACAATCCGATTGACCATGTTTAAAAAATAGGATTAAATATCAAAATATATATATATAATATATATAATATAATATCAGCAACATAGAAGAACAGACAAGACGTGATTGACATTGTTGACATTGAAATGTCTTTAAAAAAAACAAAAATCCTGATCGTTATCATTAAGTGTGAAGCACACTTGCGTATTTCATTTTTTATTTTTATTTCAATAGAAATTTCTAATCTTTCTAATCCGTCTCGAGAATTCTCCGCATTTATACTGAACGTGCGCAACGTCAGAGCTTGTCATGCAGCGACCGTCCCTGGATCCGCCCGCCGCCTTACCTCGGTGGCTTGCTGCCTCCGGAGCGCCACCTGCGCGGCCATCACCCGCTGCCTCTCCACCACCAGAAGGCAGTTGGCGCACTGGCAGTCCCTCCAGCGGCAAAAGCGTTTGTGGCCCTTGAGGCACGACACCACGCCGTGGTTGCGACAGCGAGCGCACTTGGGCGTGCGGCTCAACTTGCGCTGCTCGCCCGGGCTCAGGCCTCCGGGGCCCGGCTTGGCGGCGAGAGCGTCCCCGCCGTCGTGCTGGTTGTCCTCGTCCACTCGCTCGCTCGCCTCGTCGGCCTCCGCCTCCACGCTCTCTACGTCGATCTCGAACTCGCAACCCTCGGTCATGTTTGCGAGCGCCCTGAACACCATGCAAAGGGATTTTTTTAGTTGCGGTAATTGCATGGCAATGATGACGATCGTTTGCAATGTCATGCACATAAATGCATAGGAGGGCATTTGATTATACTCATTTTCTCATTTCTTTTGTTTAGAAGATTGCATTCATATAGTCTGGATTATAATGTAGCACTTTGAAAATACATATAAATTTACATTTCAGTATAGCTTTTTTTCTGAAATGAGAGGAAAATGCAATACAATTCTGAATAAGTAAACGCTTGTGTGAATATATTTTAATAGATAGATAGATAGATAGATAGATAGATAGATAGATAGATAGATAGATAGATAGATAGATAGATAGATAGATAGATAGATAGATAGATAGATAGATAGATAGATAGATAGATAGATAGACACGTGACATTATTTATTATTATTATTATCCAGTTTACAAAATATGCACGTGCTGCAGCAATAAATCTTCATTAATATTTCCTCATTCTCTACATTATGGAGAAATGAATGTTAACCAAAAAAAGTACAGTACTTTTTAAAGTCACGAAATATGTCTTAGGCTATTGCATGAAATAAAATAATTTTAAAAAGTTATGTTAAAAAGTGTTGAATTCTTATCCAGATTTATGAATATACTCATAAAACATATTTAAAATATTTTTTGCCCCAACCATGGAGATGAATATGAATAGATCAAAATGATTTTAAATGTTAGAGTGCAGGATTCTAATCCAGATTATACGAATAAAAAAATAAACAAGTGTTAAAAACAGGTTTTAAAACAAAAAAAAACTGTATATTCCAGAAAATAAAAATTTCAAATACAAATAAACACTCAGCATCCAAGTTAGACTTAAGCATATCTTAAAACAATCAAAAAATAATTGAAATAAAACAAATCAATTCCTGCGCTGATTAGTTTTATTTACCTGCTAATTAGTGGCCATACTAACATAAAGAATAAAATTTACCTCCACGAGTGGACGGTCCTTTCACTCCAGGTGTTTTCCAGCCTGCTGGAGAGCAGCGAGCACTTAATTGGCTGTTAATTGACTGCGTGTGTCTGCGTGCGTAAACCGACTGAGCCAAATTTGCTCGCGCAGCGCCAGCTCACCGCAAACGCCTCTCACAAGCCACGCCCCCTCTGCTTCTGATTGGCGGCCTCTCCAAGCAAATACAAAAAAAAGTTAAACTGACCAATAGGGAGCCACCAAGCTTCCGCGGTGCTCAAATCTGCTCTTTGACACAAGGTCCTTGACAATATAACCGTCACAAATGAATTAATTTCATGTCATGGTGTTTCTAGTCAACATATTTCCATTTAGCTTATTGCAAAATCAAACTTTTTTTTTTCTGTTTTCATTTATTTGACGGCATTATTTTATTGATTTCAACATTTGATTAATTTATTTTGGAATTTGTCATTTTTTTTATACTTTCTTTGGTTGTTTTGTGTACATGATAATTATATGTAGGTCTTATGTTATCCCTTTCCACTTTATTTTGGTTAAAGATGCATACACATTATTTCGTTGTATATATACCTTTTGTGTTTTCCTAGTACATTACTGGTCAATATTTGTAACAACCGCGTAATAGCCCTCAATCTAAGACGCTGTGTGCAGCCTGGGGTTCTCTGGGGTCCTAACTCTTCCTCCATGTGTGGAGAAAGGGAGGGTTGAGTAGTTTATTTGGGGTGGGGTGGGGGGGGTGAAGACCTGCAGGTGCAGCTTGACTCTCCACTTGGTCTCTTAATTTACGACGGGGGTTACAAGCGGCCACCCCACGCTGCAGTTTCCTGGTGAGGAATGCTTTGATCCGACAGGCCCGGCCCACAGCTCAGGTCGGAGGGATGCGCTCGTCACCAGGGTCTGGACACCTCCAGGTGTAACGTATTCTCTGTGGCTCATTAAGGACCCCTGGGATGAGACTTTGAAGGAATTCTTGGCATCTTTTTTTTTTTAAAGTTACACCGGGAAATGTGGGACAGCCTGTAGATCTTGAAGGTCTTCCACAGGTCGTTGTGGATGGTCTCAATTTCTCTGAGAGGGGGAGTCTTGGATTCTCAATAAAACTCGGGTTTGTGGGTCCCCTATGAAGAGCTACCTGTCCCTGTTGAAACCTGGGCTTCTCGAGGTGGTTCCAAATAATTTTTGGAAGGCTTGAATGACTTCTGAAGTAGTTCTAGGTTCTGTTCAAGAAGATATGGCAATCTTTGGAAGACTCTTGATGGGTTCAGGGCCCTTTGGAACATTTAGAGGTCTTTTCTGTTGAGTCTTCTGAAGGGTTAAGGATTCTTGAATTCAGTGTCGCTCATGTTCAAGACAATTTAAGGTTCTTGCAGGGATTCAAATGAGTCTTAAGACACTTAAAGGCATTCTAGGTCTTGTAGAAAAAAATGGAGGTCTTCATAGAGGTCTGTTGGAGAGAAGAATGATTGTTTGAGAGGGTCCAAGTCACGTCAAATAAGATTTGTGGTTCTTCCAGCTGGTCAACAAAGTCTTCATGAGTGTAGGAATAATCTTGAGGAGGAGTTCCAGATCTTGTTACAGAAAACTTTGGAGTTCTTGTGACGCTTCAAATGAATCTTTGGAGGCTTTATTGACGCATGAAACTTTTCCAGAACTTCTGTCGGGTTCTGAAGATGTTGGTCGTATGTCGTGTTGTTGACACACACCGAACTGAAATGACATTTGATCACGTGCTGTCGTGTTTCTGATTGAAAGAGCAGCAACTAGCTGGAAGTGTCCCACTGAGAAGGAGGAGGAGGAGGTGGTGGAGGTGCACGCCACGCCACTAAAAGTGTAAGTGGAGCGCTGTTATGTTAATTAGCCCATGATGGACTCGCAACACATGCACTTAAGGACATAAGCAGACATGGCGAGCGGCATTTGTCTTCGTCTCAAGTGCTTTGACACCTTGACCCGACACCAGTCAAAAGACAACACGGCAGTTAACACACTAAATCAGTTCTCACCGTCGGTCATTTTGTTTTAGACTTTTTCATGTCGTTTCAACGTCAGTAATTGCTGTTTTATTTATTTTGGAATTGATCATGTTTTGAAGACAGTATTTCTACCGTCTACAACTTTATTTAACTTTTAACTTTTTATCTAAATGTACGTTGTAGGGGAAAATATTGAAATAAGTGTTCGTGTTCATCTTGAGTTGTAACTTTTCTTAGTCATGAAAAGCATCAAATGTCGTTTCGACGTCCAAGCACTAGATGTCACACGAAAGCAGGTAAACTCAACGAGCTGTATACAACTGGAGCGCTCATGCTGTGTCAACTTTGACCACTGGGTGGCGGCATTTGTCACCTTATTTGAATGGAAGGAAACTGAACATGCTGTGCCACGCACATGCTGCAGATTCTGCAGATCCAGTTGTCCAAACATTCTGTTATATATGAAATGAGATTATATTATCTGATGCCGTTTACAAATCTTCAAGGAAGACGTGAGTTCGGCTTTTATTTCTACTTGTCCAATTAAGCCAGTAGTTGGATTTACGTATATCCATGTTTTTGGAGGTCACGCATTTAATAAGGCCTCATGCATTTCAAGAAAACTAATCTTTTTGAACAGTTGATCTTTATGTACTTTTGAGATCAGTGTTGTTGCAAATTGAAATCTTTCATAGCTGTTAGCATATCAAAACAAACCAGGCAAAAGTGTTGATGGTTGAATTTGGTGAACATATAATCTGCGTTTTATTTTACCAGAAAGAAACAGTTTTCTTGACCTAATTTGAGCCGCCCTCTCCTCTCTGGTGGTGAAGAATACAGACTTGTGATTCTGACATCTAGTGGTGAACACTGTTATTACAACTTCAAACTGCTTCGCTACAGTAAATATTTTTACTTTCGAAAACTAATCGAGGGCTATTTGTAGTGTGACACATGTTTTGGAGGTGTTTCATTTTTATGCTTGAATCAAATTATTTTCCGTTGTGTCCCAGTTAAAAATGTTGAAAGGTGATTTTGTGACACTCACCGGATGATTTCTATTTGGCTCATTTGCTTTTGTGTACAAAGTGGAGGTGGTGGCTGGGCTTTAATAAGGCGGCATTTGACACACTTTACATTTACAGTGTCTCTTGTTTATTAGTCACACTGAACACATGCTCACAAACATGACATCATGCAGGAAATAGACGTAAACGTGCGTACATTCACGAGTAGCGCTCACGTCATTGTTGGTACGGGTCTGGTCATAACAAACAAAAAGCGGTCTAGCTGGACGAGTTCATTATCCGGGAGTCGGCCGAATCCGAGCGTTCCTCGTAGTCCTCGTCGGGTGAGTATAGGCCCCCTTTGGCCCCTGGCCCGCAGCTCTCCCCGTCCTGGATGCCGCCGCGGGACTCTTCTGTGACTCTGGAGTGGTGCTGATGTAGGAGTGAGGCCCCCCGGAAGACGGAGCCCCCGGGAGCTCCGGCCGGGCCGAAGGGCGACACGTATTGGGCGGCGGCGGCCGAGCGTAGCTGATATTGCTGCTGCAGGGCCACCGTGTTCCACAGGGTCACATCGTTGGGCACCAGGGCTCCGCCTGGGCCCCGGGTCAGGGAGTTGCGCAGAACTAGCGGGTAGCGCGGGTGCTGAAGGGGGACGCCCAGGGCCCCCACTGAGGGCGACTCAGACGTGAAGCGCAGCGAGTCCGGCACCCTGAAGGCAGAGCCCACCGACCACTTGGCCGAGGACGTCACCGGGTGGTAGGAGCCCAGGCTGTGCTCGAAAGGATGCCCCCCCGGCGGAAGCACCAGAGGGTCTGGGTGCGATTCTGGGTGCGGCTGCCCGCCTCCATCCGGGCCCCGGCTGGATAACAGCACCTCGATGGCCCCTACCAGGTCGCCCCCGCAGCCTCGGAGGATGAGCTCCAAAACGGGTGCCTTGTGGCTCGGAAAGATTTTCTTGAGGACCTCCAGTGGGGGACGGTTGGCTCTGAGGCTGAAGGGAAGGTTGACTGAGCCGGCCAGACCCTCGATCAGCACTGCCCGGCCCCCTGGACTGGCAGGGCTCTTCTGGGGACTCTCGGTGGCTTTGGCTTCTTTCTCTCCCAGGTGGCCGTCTGGGGGCTCCGGCGTGTAGCAGGAGTTTGGTTTGGAACCTTCTGGGGAGCTCACCTGATCTTGGTCTCGCTCTCCAGGACTGCCCCCGGTCTCGGGCCCAGACACGTCCCCACTCCCATCCTCTGGAGCTTCTGCAAAACAAACACCGCTGTTTTATATTTCCTATTAGAGAGCAATAACCCAATTGTGAAATTAATATGGATAGTAACGTATTTTGCGATGGATCCTGGTGAAGTCTGCCTAGTAACAAGTGACCCAAAATCTGGATAAATCAGATCAAGGGTAAATAGAATTTGTGATATGTTGTGCTGTTAATAATAAATTGCAAATTATTGCTTTTGGATTAAACATGACATTTAACAATGAATTTTGTTTTTAAATATGTGTAAAATAATGTTAATGTTTTAAAATTATATATATAATGCATATCGTACAAATATAAGTGTATTATTGTGTATTGGTTTTCATGTAGCAATGTATTTTTATGAAAAATGTTTTTTATATAAAAACATATTTTATGTACATAAAAACAATATTGTACTTTACATGTAACATTAAATTTTTCATACAATTGTTTTTACAAGCAGCAATATGTACATGAAGTCTGTCAATGATTTTTTTTCTTTCCAAAGTGTCTTTCAATGAATTTCAGCGACTCCATCATGCTCATGCAGATGCATTAAAAGAAAAAACGTCGTTAATCACGTGTCAGGCAATAATAATGATCCTTTATCTTTATCTAGCGCCTCAATTAAAACGCATTTGTTTATATCACGAACCATCTAAATACATATTTGTTTGTTCAAATTTTTTCTTTTTTTTTTTTTTACAGGCGGCTAAAAGAGCTGACATAAAATGTCCTATTCAAATGTAGAATGTAACAGAGGACTTACATTTGTATTTGAGAATAGAAAATTTTCCAAAGGCCGAGTGTGACATCAAAACAACCTGACATGCACTCATTTGATCCAGGTCTCCTTAAATCATTTACTGAGAAATGTTGTAATTTAAAAAAAATAATACATATATTTGTGTGTGTGTTATTTTGTGTTTACTGTACGTATACGTTTGTATACAGGTGTATGTTTACATATAACAATATAAAACGTTAATAATGCAAAATAGCATAAAATAAACAATTTAGCTCACGTTTCCTCCATAGTTTTATTTTATTCTATTATTGTTAATTTTGAAACAACGTTATATAGTTGGAATCCCTGCTTGACGATTGTGATGATGTAGTTTTTGTCAATTAAGATAGACGGCAATTAAAACTTGTTCACTTGTTTTTCATTGTTTTCCCCTGAAATATATTTCCAGTGTGTCTCTACTAAAATAAGTTATGACTAATCAAAAGAATCGGAAGTCCAGAAGTGATCTGATTAAATCCAGAAGTGTCGACTGCTTTCAAAACGTGGGCGCGCCTTACCGCGTCTTTCTTCCGCGCTCCGCCAGCTGGCCTCGGACTCGCCGCCGGTTACCGTGGCAGCCGCAGCCGCCGCAGCCGCCGCCGCCGCGGCCCCCTCGGCCGGCACGACCCTGAGGGCCTCCGGGATGAGGCTGTCCAGGCTCTCGTTGGCCTGCTGCCGGCGCAGCGCCACCTGCGCGGCCATGACGCGCTGCCTCTCGATGATGAGGATGCACTTATCGCAGGCGCAGTCCTTGAAGCGGCAGTACCTCTTGTGGCCCTTCAGCCACGACAGCACGCCGTGGTTCCGGCACCGCGCGCATTTGGGGGTCCGCTGGAGGGGCGCTCGCGGCGGCTGCGACACGGGCGCGCCTACGTACAAGTACGGGGAGCCGTAACCGTTCATCGCCCATCCGGATGTGGTGTGCGCGCTGTACAGTTTCGACACTTGTCACACGCTCGAGATGAGAGAGAGACAAGAGTGAGGGGACGGGGACCCGGGTGGCGCGGGGGCGGGTTGGGGTGGCTTACTTTACACGCCCACCCACCCGGCTGTCTATCAATCAGAACGTGCACGTCAACCACAACTGTTCCCTCCTTGGAAAAATATAGACAAAAACGTTTTATATATAGGAAACACTTTAGTGAGTCAGTTGGCTTCAGTTTTCTTGGTGAATAGTTCTATATTTAAAGTTATACAAGGCTGTCAATCAAAACGTGCACGTGACCGAAGTGGTCGGTACTTGGGGAAAAAAATGCAAAAAATAATCACTTTTAGAATTTTTTTTTTAGAGGGACGAGTTTGTTTATTTTATGTTTTAATCCGTGAGATATTAAGCAAACATTTCAAATCCAACACCAAAAATGTTTTATTCAAACTTAGAATTGGATATTTATTAAAATATATATATATTATGGACTGAAGGGATTTAAATATTTCTATTGTAGTTTGGGTATGACTGATTTGATTTTTGTTTGGGTAACTAAGGTGAGAAGCTAATGATAAAAATCACAAAGAAAGCCCCAAAAGTGTGTATGTGTGTGTGTGTGTGTGTGGGGGGGGGGGGCATACTTGACCCA